>NW_026781288.1:0-300000 GCF_030144855.1 Hypanus sabinus
AGTACGACCGCAGGCTCGTAACAGGCGCAACACAACTTCCCGACTTTTGAACTCAGTGCTTCAACTAATAAAGACAACCATGCCATTTGCCTTCTTAACCACCCGATCAATCTGTGCAGTCTCTTTCAGGGAGCGATGAACTTGGAGTCTAAGATCCCACTGATCATCAACACTGTTCAGGGATTTGCATTTAACAGTGTACTGTCGCATACATTCGACCTACCGAGCTGCCAAGATGATCATCACTAATCAAATCTCACTGAGATTTCTCAGGTCCTGTTTAATTTATTACCAAGTGCACAAATACGGGAAGGTACAGGTACAGAGAAACACTGTCTTGTGGCAGCATCACAGGCAAGTACATTCAGATAACACACGGAACACAAGTTATACGATTCTCTGTCAGTAACAATCTATAAATATGTTTTATGTCATTAACAATGTATAAAATACATTGTGTCATGATCACTATTAAAATGTGCATTTTGTGTCAATAACAGACTTGGAAATGTTGAATGTGCTCCCTGTCTCCATTCCTCCTGTAATCCACAACCAGCTCCTGTGTTTTTGTCACAATGAGGGAGAGGTTGTTTTCTTGACACCACCGTGCCGGAGTGATGACTTCTTCTTCGTAAGTTGTCTCGTTGTTATTTGGGATTCGGCCAATCAATGTAGTGCCTTCAGCAAATCTAATTAGCAGATTGGATCCCGCCACTGCAGCCCCACAGTGCACTATGTACTGATTGCAAAGCTACGAGATTGCATGTGAATAGCCTCCCCTCCCCCAACTCCACTCTTTCTGCCTCACCAGCAGATTGGGACATCTCACATCTCGTTGCCTCTCCAGGACATTAAACTGTGAACAACTGTGGTCAGGGACTGATCTCTGGGGTACTCCAAACGCTACCTCCTTCCAGTCTGAAAACGACCCACTCATCCAGACACAGACTACCGGCAGTTTATCGATCTCCAACGAAAAAGCCTAATCACCTACTCCTGAGGGTCAATACCATTACTGACTCTGAGTTTACCACCGTCAAATGCCGGGAGGGACATAATAATCTGAAAGTCTCCAGTCACAGCCGTGTAAATAAAATGTGATCTCAGTGGGTGTGTGGCGCATGCTCAGAACGCGAAGGAGACAGACAGACTGAGCCAAGTCACAGACTGATGAAGGGGAGGAATGATCCATTTTGACACAGAGAGGGAAGCAGAGAGTTTGATGTTGACCCTGATACCGGAACTGTGGCCAGTTAGAAGATGAAATCTTGTTCCTCTAAATTGTTTTGAGATGTGACAGTGTTTTAATCAGAAGGCACCATGGAGACTAAAATTATTTCAGTTGAAATGTTGTCCTTCACCCACTGACGTGCTTTGTAAACTTTTAACAGTGTAGAAAATTAAAAGGATTTGTGTATGGGAATCTCGAACACAACAGCACGTTAGTTCCGCTCTGTCTGTCAGTTCACCAGCGCTTGAACACAAAGTACACTGCAGATGCTGTGGGGAAAGCAACACGTACAAGACGCTGGAGGAACTCAGCAGGTCGGGCAGCATCCGTGTAAATGAGCAGTCAACGTTTCGGGTCAAGACCGAAGACCGAGATCTACAGCTTTGCACTGGGAAGTGGCCGTTCACCTGCTCCGTGTGTGCGAAGAGACTCATTCAGTTAACCCACCTTGTGATGCTCCGGTGAGTTCACAATAAATAGAGGCCACATTTCTGTCCGGAGTGAGCAAAGAGTTTTACTCAATCATCCCAGATGCTGCAACACCAGCAACTTCACATCAGGGAGGAAGTTCAAATCAGCTCCGTGTTAAATGTTTAACCATCACGGTGACTGAAGGCAGCTGCAGGTTCATGAGGGACTGTTACTGTCAGATTCTGCAGTTCTTGCGGCTGCTCATCGCACCGAGGACTGAACCCTGGTCACTGAGCATTGGAGGAGTCCGTTCTGCTGATGTTAGCCTTAAACTAGACTGGTGTTTAATATTGTGGATCTGTGAAAGATAAATCAGTTTGTATCAAATCCCGTGTCTCACTGGAGAGGCCACTCGGCCCATCTTGTCCCTGCCCATGTTTCTGTTCCATATCGGTATATGAAAATATATCCCTGCCGTTCCCCTCTTGCTCTCCCTGACATGACAGGTTGCAACTGGTCACCACTCTATGAGATAGGAGATTTGTTACGTACCCCGTAACTGGGTATTTAAACAGCAGAGAAAGAAGAATCTGTTGGAGTCTGGTGGTACCAAACTAAAGGTGTTTATTAATAAAAATAAGCAAAACCATATCAATAATGCGAATATACATATAAAACAAGTTAGCAGTAATAAACCTAAAAGTGTAGGAATAATAACAAGCAATAATAAAGAAGCTCTATCGATGTCTAGGGGTAAATGAATTGTCATAGAAAAGTATATAGTTCAGTTCTGTTCATGAGTGCTGATGTAGTTATGGTTGTTGTATTGTAATCATTGGAGAGAGAGAGAGAGAGAGAGAGAGAGAGAGAGAGAGAGAGAGAGAGAGAGAGAATGAATTATGGTTTATCTGCAAGCTTTTTTACACTTTTACAAGGACAATGTCAGCTTCTGTGTTCTTCCAGAGAGAGAAGGGAGGAACTGTTTGATGGACAGCTGGGGCTCAGCACGGTGAGATAAGTAGCAGGTCCGCTGACAGACCTCCAGACACATGGTTTTGGACACTGAATGAGCTTTGTTGTGTCCACAGAAAAAGGTGGGTTTTGGAGGATCGATCAGGAGCATCGATCAGTGGCTCTCGCAGTGTGAAAAGGCTGTGACCAGTGGGGAGTTATTCGTGTGTCCATCCCTCGCCTGAGTTAATAACTCCACCACTGAAGAACGGTCCCGTTTGTAGTGTCACAGTCGGTGACATCCAAAGGATTTCGGAGGACGACGGGACTATCGACGGCGTCAGCTTACCTGAAGACACAAACCTCTCCTTCTCTCTCTCTCCATCACTACCCGACTCAATCCCACGAACTGAACCGAACTTCACTCATCACCGTCAGACGGTCTCCATTCACCCCGAGGCGTGAAGAAGCTTGGCTTTCCTATTTCCACACACACACACACACACACACACACACACACACACACACACACACACTCACACACACACACACACACACACACACACACACTCACACACACACACACACACACACTCACACACACACACACACAAACTCACACACACTCTCTCTCTCTCACACACACACACACACACACACTCACACACACACACACACTCACACACACACACACACACACACACACACACACACACACACACACACACACATATAATCATTGCTAACCTGGTTGATATATCTGCATTTATATTGCTGTATCGCGTAGTTACTAATAAACAGCATTAGTTTACAGCAATACCAGACTCCACGGTGTTTTCTATTTCTGCTGGTTCTTTGACCCGTCACGGGGTACCTAACAGTATCTACTCCAAATATGAAAGATTAAAGGAAATAAACAGAAGTTAACAGTGTAATGCGGATATATAGCTCCCAAACTATCAAGCTTGAGAAACAATGCTTAAAGTCTTCAGATGGTAAAGTTGAAAAGTTCAGTAATCCACGGAATAAGCGAGTGAGAGGAGAGATTTGTAAATCCACACGAACATGTAGAGAGAAGGCCATTACGAAGAATTCCACACACATTCCACGCTGGGTAAACGAAATCACAGTCGCCGAAGATCTTATCCGTCGATTAGCTCCGAAATCCACTTAGAAATATCACCAGATGACAGTGACAGGAACATCGTCTTCAAGTGGTTACCACAGAACACCCCGATTCCAGGTAAGGGACAACTAAAATGATACCACAGGATACTCCAGCAAATCCACACATATTGATGATACGAAGTGACAGTCACACATCCATTGTGCACTGCGTGCCGATGATCAGATCAACCGTACCTTTTGGGCATGGAAGAGTTGCAGCCTATAGCAGTCACACGCTGAAGTTCCAACAGCTTGTCTCCCTCTCCCTCTCCCTCTCCCTCTCCCGCTCCCTCAGGCTGCTGCAGCTTGTGTCTGACGTCACAGCCCCGCCTCACTCAGGCACTTAAAGTGACACTCACAGTAAACGGTCTCGTAACACAATGCACCTCTGAAGTTTGACAGCAGACTAGCGAGTGAATCTTCGATGGTGCAGAGTCAGAAACAAAAGAGTTGCCAGCTTGATTCAGGGGCTCCAGAGAGAAATGGGGTCCAGAGGAGGAGGACGAATAAGACCAGCAGGATGTGGTTAAAAGTGAAAGATTAGAAGTATTTGGAAACTGGTTGGTCGAAAAAAAAAGGTGGTTAATTTCTGCAAAACACAGGTGGAAATCAACAGATCAGGCAGAAATTTTGGAGAGGAATAAATAGAAAACTTTTAGGCAGAGCCCCTTCCGCATCCCTGGCCTGTGTACTCCGCTGCTTAGTTGCTCTCTGAATTGTTTTGTGTGTGTGCGTCTCTGTATTTCCAGCAACTGCAGAATCTCCTGTGTTTTATATCTGCATTTTACTTTGGCATTAGATATACGTTGATATTGAGTATATTGCTTATGGGAGCCGCTTTCTGCGTTAAAACAGCTGCAGATTTTTTCTATACCCATAAAAAAAATGAGATATGGACATTGAACTGGTGCTTGCAGAAATGTTTAATGGCACCGTGATTACCCATAGGGCCATGCGTTAAGAATTTCGGCGGCGCTGAAGCGCCGATGAACTGCGCAGGCGTCAGGCTGAGGCCGTCCCTGAGTTTCACGCATGCGCGCAGTACACCGAAGCCTTTGAAAATGTCGGTTCCAGGTAAGAGTGATTCTCCGTGTTTTTATCTTAAACACCGATTTCGGGATAATTCCTCTGAATTTCGGACACCGTGACCAGCAACCCCGGGACAGTCCTGCTCTCTTCCCTCTCTCTCAGCCCCACGATCCGTACACGGACCCCGGGGAGCTCCCGGCTGATGAGGGAATGGGAACCGATGGATCTCTCAGACAGAGCTGAGCTCCAGCTATCTAAATGCAAGGATTAGGAACTCGGAGAAAGGGAACAAAATCTTTTACATCTCCAGTTGAGAAAATCGGCATTAGCACACTTTTCCGTAGATGCTGCCTGGCCTGCTGAGCTCCTCCAGTATTTAGTGTGTGTTGCTTCCTCTACCTCCTCTTGTTCTGGACTTTTCTACCGGTGAGAACATGTTTTGTCCCATTCTCTCTGGGTACGTAATGATATCAAACAACTTTGCCCTGGGCAACAAGTAGCTTTCACTTCACAAATGTGCCAGACTCCAATGAGACAGACTACTGCCCTTCCCTTCATATTCATTGGGATTGCATTCACTGAGTTCACCACCGTCAGTCATTGGGGGAGGATTCAGGGGGAATATTTATGTAGAGTACAGAAACTAGTGATGCCTGTTTGCATTTTGGTGATGCAAAAGTTGGTGGAGAATTTGCAAGTGGGAAGAAGTGGAGTGATATTTGGAAATCTGACTTTTTAAAGCATAATTTAGCAAGCAAACCACATATGGACAATGTGCAAAAGCTTTGGTGAGAAAATCCTCCATTTCCTGTTACAGGCCTGCTACATAGGTTGTGTGAGAGTGCAGGTGAACTCGATCAAACCCAGAGGAGATCAAAGTTCCTATTGACCGTGATTTGCTAGCTGTGAAAATGAATACCTCTCTATATAAAATTCACTGTGCACATCTTGTCACTGGGTAAAACATACACAGTGCAAGATTTATCTGCACACTGGTTATTACAAATTAGAGGGGAGATTATTACAAATTAGAGGGGTATTGGAGGGAAGGAGGGGAGACCTCCAGTGTCCCTGATGCCCTCACCTGCAAGATGTGCAGCTTATAACCCTGCACTTCAATGAGCTGCAACTTGAAATGGGTGAATTCCAGATCATCCAGCAGTTGGAGGGGGTGATAGATATGACATGAAGAGAGGTGAGTTACTCCCAAGGTGCAGGACACATGAAACTGGGTGAGAATCAGGAAGGGGAATGAGGTTAAATAGGCATCACAGAGTACTCTAGTGGCCATCCCCCACAACAACAGGTGGACCACTTTAGAAGCTGTTGGGGGAATTACCTGGCAGAGGAAAGTCAAAGGGCTGATAGGGGATTCGTTATTTAGAGGAACAGAACAAGAGGGGGTGAATAACCTAGTGGTAAGACATGCTAGTGGTAGTGAGCAGGGGAGGGGGTGATGTAGTTAAAATAAGTTGTAGAGGGAATGGGAGCCAGAATGACAGAACAGATAGTGGAGAGGGTGAATTGAATTGCCTTTATTAGATACATACTTCATAAACATGAGGAGTAGAAATATTTACCTTACATCTCCATCTAAATGTGCAACGTGTAATTTACATAGATAGTTTGCACATAGGACAGTCAATATAACATCGAAATGCAATTGTATCAGCATGAATTAATCAGTCTGATGGCCTGGCGGAAGATGATGTCCCGGAGCCTGTTGCTCTTTTTTCTGTGGTACCGTTTCCTGGATGGTAGCAGCAGGAACAGTTCGTGTTTGTGGTGAATTGGGCCTGTTTGTCCCCGATATTCGTTGGGACCTTTTTACACATCTGTCTGTGTAAATGTACTGAATCGTGGAAAGTAGATTGAACAATGTATAATTTTCTTGTTTATATTTAGAGACATTTTTTGGTGTATAAAATGATGAGGGGTATTGAGCGTGTGAGTGGCCAGAGGAGTGTGTTTTCCACAGGGTTGAAATGGTTAATGCCACTTATCCACACTCCCATAGACCCTTTGTCCATCTCCTGAGTAAATAGAGTTTGAAAAATATTTAAGATCTCCCCCATCTGCTTTGTTTCCGCACGTGGATTGCCATTCTGGTCTTCCAGAGGACCAACTTTGTGCCTTGCAATCCTTTTGCTCTTAATCTATCACTAGAATCCCTGAGGATTATCCTACATCTTTTCTGTGACAGCAACCTCATGCCATCTTTTATCCATCCTGATTGATTTCTTATGTGTTCTCTTGCATTTCTTATACTCCATAAGAAACTGACTGCCTATCCCTGTTATGTAATTCCATTTTGTGCTTTACCAGGGTCTGAAAATCTCTTGCAATCCAAGTTTCCCTACAGTTTCTATCTTTACCTTTGATTCTGCCATACCCGCTTTCTACTTTAAGAATTTTGCTTTGAAGGCCTCCCATTTACCAAGCACACCTTTGCCATAAAGCAGCCTGTCCCAGTCCACAGTTGCCAGATCCTAGTGTTGATCATGGCCTGAACACATCCGCCTTTCCTACGCTGCTCCTTGTATTGAAATATACAGGGCTCAGCATATTCACTGCACCACACTCAACTTTTTCATTCCTGACTTTGTCTGAGGCCTGAACAAAATCTTTCTCCACAACCCCACCACTATCTGTTCTGTTATTCAGGCTCCCATTCCCCCTGCAACTTTAGTTTAACCCTCCTTACCCCCACCTCCCACCATGCAGATCTATCACCCCTTTGGCTTTCCTCTCCCAGATCAATAAAAAGGAGGTGCATACCAGGTACAGGCAGATAGGAGCAAATGGGGTACTTATGAAATACAGGAAATTCAAGTGAACACTTATGAAAGAAATAAAAGAAGGCATGAGTTTGCCCCAGCAGTCAAGGTGAAGGAGAATCCTCAGGGATTCTGCAGACATGTTAAGAGCAAAAAAGATTGCAAGGGAAAAAAATTAATCCTCTGGAAGATCAGAATGGTAATCCATATGAAGGATAGCATAGACTTGGGGAGATTTTTTTTGCATCCGTATTTACTCAGGAGATGGACACAGAGTCTAGAGAAGTGAGGCAAAGCCGCATCAACTTCATGGACCCTGTACAGATTACAGAGGTGGAGGGGTTTGCTGTCTTGAGGCAAATTAGTGTGGATCAATCCCCAGGGCCTGACAAGTTGTTCACCAGGACCCTGCGGAAGACAAGTGCAGAAATTATTGGGGCCTTAGCACAGATATTTAAATCATCCTCAGTGACAGGTGAGGTACTGGAGGATTGGAGGACAGACAATGTTGTTCTGCTGTTCAAGAAAGGCTGTAAAAATACACTAGGAAGTTATCCGTTGGTGAGCTTGACATCAGAACTGGGAAAGTTATTGGAATGTGTGTGCAGGAACCAAGTATATACTGTAAGTATTTGTATAGGTGTGGACTGATAAAGGATAGACAGCATGGCACTAGCCAATCTTTCAGAGTCTCTCGAGGAAGTTATCAGGGAAGTGGATGAAGGCAAGGCAGTAGATGTTGTCTACATGGACTTTAGCAAGGCACTTGATAAAGTCTCATATGGGAGGTTGGTCAAGAAGGTTCAGTCACTCAGCATTCTAGATGAGACAGTAAATTGGATGAGACACTGTCTTTGGGAGCAGCCAGAGTGTGGTAGCAGATGGTTGCATCTATAACTGTAATACTGTGATTAGTTGTGTGCCATAGGGATCAGTGCTGGATCTGTTGTTGTTTGTCATCTATATCTGTAATCTGGATGATAGTGTGGTTAACTGGATCAGAAAATTTGTGGATGACAACAAGACTGGGGGTTTAGCGGCTGCAAGAAGACTATCATGGCTTGCAGTGTGATCTGGACCAGGTGGGAAAATGGTTTGAGAAATGGAAAATGGAATTTAATGCAGACCAGTGTGAGTTGTGGCATTTGGTCTGACCTACCAAGGGAGGTCTTTCACAGTGACTGGTCGGGCACGGAGGAGTGTTGTAGAAGAAAGGGACCTGGGAATACAAGTCCTTAATTCACTGAAAGTGGTATCACAGTTAGATAGGGATGGAAGGAAATATTTTAGCCCATTGCCCTGCATGAACCACAGTAGTGACAACAATAGATGACTTGTAGAAGACATTGGTGAGGCCTTATTTGGAGTATTATGTGCAGTTTTGGTCACCTACCTACAGGAAAGATGTAAAAGAAGTTCAGAGATTTCAGAGAAAATACACAAGGATGTTGCCATGTCTGGAGGACTTGGATTATAAGGAAAGATTGAACAAATCAGGACATTATTCCTGGGAATGTAGAAGATTGAGGGGAGATTTGATTGTGATAGAGAGGCACACATAGTGTTAATGCAAGCTGGCTTTCTCCACTGAGATTGGGTGGGACTACAACCAGAGGCCATGGGTTAAGGGTGAAAGGTGAAATGTTAAGGGGAGCATGAGAGGAACTTCTTCACACAGACAGTCATCCAGCTGTGGAATGAGCAGCCAGCACAAGTGGTGCATGCGAGCTCGATTTTAACGTTTAAGAGGTTTGTGTAGATACCTGGATGGTAGGGGTGTGGGAGTGGGCTGTTTAAATAGTTCAGCACAAACTAGATGGCCCAAAGGGCCTGTTTCTGTGTTGAAATTTTCTATGATTGCGACAAGAACCTGAAATAATACAAAAATTCACTCTAAGTCCTTTTAACAGATGTGCGGCCAACCAGTCATTTCAGCAGGAATTTTTTAAATGGCGTTAAAATTATGGGATTTTGTTAATAATACACAAGAGAAGATCCCAGCTGCACGTCAAAAAAGACAATTTGCATGAGAGTGTTTCAGTCACCGTGGGACAAGGAACACATGCCGCTCAGCAGGAGCCGGGAATAATACCAATGGAGGGAGTCAAACTGAGCCAGGTCACAGATTGGAGATGGCAGAAATGCCACATTGTTATTGAGACAGGAAGAGTATCAGATAATTGATGGTCATTCCAGATACCAGCTCTCTGCCCAGTCAGGAGATGATTTCTCTGTCTAACTTGGGGTGAACCTCACTGTAACAGTGTGATACCAGATCAAACCTTGGCAACTCAAGTAATCTCATCTGAAATGTTGTCCTAAACCCATTGATGGATTTTGTAAATTTGTTTACAGGTTAAAAATGAGAAGGAATTCATCTCCAGGAAGCTCAAACACGACACGCCAGTTTTGTTGTCTCTGCCTAGATACTTAAGAAGTGGAGCAAGGGATCCAATTGTCCACCCTTCCTGCTCAGACTGTCGGGAGGAATTCACTCGGTGATTTTGACCAACTGGCATGCCCATCATTTTACACAGGAAAAAGGACATTCACCTGCCCAGACAGTGGGAATGGATTCACTCGGTCATCTCAACTAAAGGTACATCAGCAAGTTCACACTGGACAAGGCCATTCACCTGTTCTGTGTGTGAGAAGGGGTTCAGTCGGTCATCCCACCTGTGGACACACCAATCAGTTCACACCGGGCAGAGGCTGGTCTTCTGCTGAACTTCTGGGTAAGGATTCACTCTGTCATCTGACCTAATGGCTCACCAGCGAGTTCACACTGGGGAGCGGCCATTCACCTGCTCAGTCTGTGAGAAGAGATTTACTCAGTTATCCAACCTACAGTGTCACCAGCGAGTTCACACTGGGGAGAAGCCATTCACGTGCTCAGTCTGTGGGAAAGGATTCACTCTGTCATCCACCCTACTGGTACATCAGCGAATTCACACTGGGGAGAAGCTGTTCACCTGCTCAGACTGTGGAAAGGGATTCACACTGTCATCCCGCCTACTGGTACATCAGCAAATTCACACTGAGGAGAAGCCGTTCACCTGCTCAGTCTGTGAGAAGAGATTTACTCAGTTATCCACCCTACAGGGACACCAGCGAGTTCACACTGGGGAGAAGCCTTTCACCTGCTCAGTCTGTGGGAAAGGATTCACTCTGTCATCCACCCTACAGAGACACCAGCGAGTTCACACTGAGGTGAAGCCATTCACCTGCTCAGTCTGTGGGAAAGGATTCACTCTGTCATCCACCCTACAGAGACACCAGCGAGTTCACACTGGGGAGAAGCCTTTCACCTGCTCAGTCTGTGGGAAAGGATTCACTCTGCCATCCACCCTACAGAGACACCAGCGAGTTCACACTGAGGTGAAGCCATTCACCTGCTCAGTCTGTGGGAAAGGATTCACTCTGTCATCCACCCTACAGAGACACCAGCGAGTTCACACTGAGGTGAAGCCATTCACCTGCTCAGTCTGTGGGAAAGGATTCACTGTGTCATCCATCCTACTGGTACATCAGCGAATTCACACTGGGGAGAAGCCATTCACCTGCTCAGTCTGTGGGAAGAGATTCACTGACTCTTCCACCCTACGGAGACACCAGCGAGTTCACACTGGGGAGAAGCCGTTCACCTGCTCAGAATGTGGGAAGCGATTCACTCGGTCATCCACCCTACGGCGTCACCAGCGAGTTCACAGTGGGGAGATGCCGTTCACCTGCTCAGTGTGTGGGAAAGGATTCACTGACTCTTCCACCCTGCAGAGACACCAGCGACTTCACACTGGGGAGAAGCCATTCACCTGCTTATTCTGTCGGAAGAGATTCACTCAGTCATCCACCCTACAGAGTCATCAGCGAGTTCACACTAGAGAGAGGCTCAGAATGTGGGAAAGGATTCACTCAGTCATCCCACCTCTTGGCACACCAGTCAGTTCACAGTAAGGAGAGGCCATTGTTATGAATCCTTTGGTTTTGTTTGCTGTAGACTGTCATTTTAAGAGAGAGAGAGAGAGAAATTAAGAAGGTGAATCAGTCTGACTTGCAGCTTGTTTACATTGCTCGCAGCTTGTTTAGTTTTAACTGAGGACACAGACACTCAGAGTCAGACGGAGACAAAGGAGGAAAAATGGAAGGATCAAAACCAGGGAACTAGTAGCCAAGGATCACTGTTTGGAACTTTCCTTCGCTCACAAGGGTGGGCTAATTATCGATTCACCGTACATCGAATGTGTGGTTGTCACCTCATTTGTTCCACAGGAGTGGATCTGATTTGGGATATCCTGTGGAGACAACTTATGTGTTAACCCTTGCCTGGCTGTGGCGTGGTCATTCATTTGATGATACCCCTTATGACAATTCACTTTAGGTGATAATTCGTATGTACATTTGTAAAGATGATGGATAAAATCTAGAGCGACTGTTCTCTCTTTTTACCACCATGGAACCTGTGGAATACAACATAATTGCCTTCTCTCAACATTTACCCTGGATTACAAAAATATCTCTCTCACATCACCTATTCTGTGAATGAATTGAACTTTAATACTTTAACATCTCCAGACTCCAAGCCTTGTTTCCCCTGAGCTCAGAAGTTTGGGAGTTATATTTACACACATACATACACATAACACTCACGAGGAAATCTGCAGATGCTGGAAATACAAAGACAAAAAAAATGCTGATAGAACACAGCAGGCCAGGCAACATCTATAGGGAGAAGCACTGTCGACGTTGTGGGCCGAGACCCTTCGACAGTACTAACTGAAAGATAGTAAGAGATTTGAAAGTAATGGGGGGAGGGTGAAATGCAAATGATAGGAGAAGACCTGAGGGGGTGGGGGTGAAGCTGAGAGCCGGAAAGGTGATTGGCGAAAGTGATACAGAGCTGGTGAAGGGAAAGAATCATGGGACGGGAGGCCTTGGGAGAAAGAAAAGGGTGGGGGTGGAAGTACCAGAGGGAGGGGGAGAACAGGTAAACAACTAAATATGTCAGGGATGGGGTAAGAAGGGGAGGAGGGGCATTAACAGAAGTTAGAGAAGTCAGTGTTCATGCCATCATGTTGGAGGCTACTCGGCCGGTATATAAGGTGTTGTTCCTCCAACCTGAGTTTGGATTCATTTTGACAGTAGAGGAGGCCATGGATAGACATATCAGCATGGGAATGGGATGTGGAATTAAAATGTGTGGCCACTGGGAGTAGTCTTTTGCTGTTGGTTCATTTCTAAAGCATTATGGTTTGTAACAAAATGGGGCTGTGTCTGGGATATGACAAATTTAAGGATTGATTAATTATCAATTTCATTGGGGAAATCCCTTTTGATTTACTTGTGTGTGGAAAACCCGCAGCAATGGATGTTGATAGATATCTGGAAGTGTGAACCTCTCAGGCATTAGAGGACACCAGAAGGATTGAGTTGTTGAGTATTGCTAGAACGTTAATACTTGCTAAGGTGAAATTGACAATGAGGGGGGCACTGATGCAGAAGATAATAGCTGAACATTATGTATCTGAGGATGTGTTTAAAGTGGAGGAGTTGGAGGTGTTTCCTGAAAGTAAACCTCGTGAGCTTGAGCTCCAGTAGAAGTTAGAAATATTAAAGATGGAGGCTCCAGAAAGGCAGAGGCAGTTTCAGGCTAAAGAGGCAGAAAAGCAGACAGAAAATTCTCTTACAAAGTGTAATTAAGGGGAAGGCTTAGCAAGCCTATTCTGCTTTGACAGTTGCTGAAGCAGCTTATTATTTACTTATTTATGCTGCCCCAATCATTGCCACTGGGCTATAAATGTGCAGGATCTGTGTGTGGTTCAGTGTTTTGCTCAAGGACACACAAGCTGCCTCGGCTGAGGCTCGAACTCATGACCTTCAGATCGCTAGTTCAACACCTTAACCACATGGCCACGCATTATGACCACATATTATGACATCGTGAAACAGGCTGTGCTCAAAGCTTACGGGTTGGTCCCAGAAGCAGACAGGCAAAAGTTTAGAAATTTGAAGAAATCTATGAACCAGACATATGGAATTTGCTTATGAGAAGTTTGTGTGTATTGACCACTGGTGGACATCTGATCATGTAAATGATGATTTTAACAGCTTGAAAGAGTTGGTTTTAATGGAAGAATTCAGAAGGTGCGTCCCTGATGACATAAAGGTGTATTTAGATGGAAATGATGCTGCCACTAAGCAGGAATCTGCTGGATTAGCAGATCAGTTTGCTTTAACTCATAAAGTTATGTTTACCCTGAATAAGAGTTTCCAAAAGGCACTTGTCAAGTTGTGGGTAAACCTAATGAGCTCACCCCAGTGGCCTGTACCTGCATTCGGTGAACCCTTTTCCAAAGTTATAGTGGATTGTGTTGGCCCATTGCCAAAGACTAAAGCTGGCCATCAGTATCTGCTAACTATTATGTGTACTACATCCAGATTCCCAGAGGCAATGCCCCTCAGAAATATTAAAGCTAAAACTGTGGCGAAGACTCTTACCAAGATTTTCACTTTATTCGATTTGTCTAAAGAAATACAGTCTGATCAAGGAAGTAATTGTATATCTGGATTATTCAAGCAGGTAGTTTATGAATTGGGAGCAAAACAGATGCATCATTTGCATACCATCCAGAACCAGAAGGGGCTTTAGAAAGATTTCATTCTACCCTCAAAACAATGATTAAGACATATTGTGTTGAAAATGGAAAAGACTGGGATGAAGGAATATATTTGCTTTCATCCACAGAAAGAGAGTCTGCACAGGAATCACTGGGCTTTAGTACATTTGAGCTTGTATTTGGTTGCAGAGTGAGGTGCCCTTTGACCTTGTTAAAGGAACCGTGGATTGCTGGGAATGTACATGTTAACTTGTTAGACTGTGTTTTGAAGTCCAAAAAAAAAAATACACCAAGCCTGTAGTCTAGCGAGACAAAACTTAAAGATTTCTCAAAACAAAATGAAGTATTGGTTTGATAACAGGGCTTGCGAAAGAAAATACCAGGTGGGAGATAAGGTGCTTGCCTTATGTTGACGAATCCACTTCAGGTGAAATTCAATAGACTGTATGAAATAGTCTCCCAAATTAATGATGTGAATTATGTTAATAAAACACCCGACTGACGTTAACTAACACAGGTGGTGCACATCAATATGATAAAGCCTTATTTTGACAAGCAGGCACCATCTGTGAGTGTTGTTGTCAAAACATATGAATCTGGCAACCCTGAGAATGAAACAATCGACTTGTCTGAGAATTTTCACAAGCCAAACATGGTCCCAGTTAGGCTAATGAACTCGGTTGTTCCAGAAAACATTGATAACAAGTTGGCTCATCTGCAGCCAAAGCAACAACAACAGCTAAAGGAATTAATTCTGAAGTACAAAGATTTATTTCCCGATGTTCCCAAGCAAACCACGGTTGCAGTACATGACACAGACATTGGTCAAGCCAAACCTATTAAACAACACCCATATTGCATGAACGTAGAAAAGTGTAAATAGGCTGAGCAAGGAATTGAATATATGCTGGAAAATGGTATTATTAGTCCTTCAGCATCAGATTGAAGCTAACCCTGCGTTATTGTGCCCAAACCTGATGGCAGTGTTAGATTTTGCACTGATTATAGGAAGGCAAATGCAGTAACAAAAACAGATACCTGTCCTGTCCCTAGGGTGGCTGATTGCATCAATAAAGTTGGAAAAGCTAATTCCGTACAAAGATTGATCTGTTGAAAGGATATTGATGTGTTCCATTGATGGACAGAGGTAGAGACATTTCTGCATTTGTGACACTATCTGGGTTGTATGAATACAATGTTTTGCCTTTTGGAAGGAAAAATGCTCCAGGAACATTCCAGAGAATGATTAATTTTGTAATTTGAGGGTTAGAATACACAGATGCCTATATTGATGACTTAGTCACAGGGAGTGACACTTGGGAAGAGCATATCACTCCAGTGGAGAAGCTGTTTGACAGGCTTTCCCAGGCCAGCTTTACAGTTAACTTGGCTAAGAGTGAATATGGCCATGCCACTGTGACCTGTCTTGGCTATGTTGTAGGTCAAAGTAAGTTGGCTCCTGTTCGGGCAAAAGTCCAGACAATTTCTCCAGTTTCTATTCTGACTGCTGAGAAGGCTCTTAGAAGGTTTCTGGATAATGTATGGATATTATCGTAAGTTCTGTAAGAACTTTGCTGCTATCGTTCTTCCTCTGACTAATCTCCTGAAGAAGCGTGATATGTTTGTTTGGACCGAGCCTTGTCAGGATGCATTTGATCGATTGTTATCAGTATTTGAGATTAGGCCAATCAATATAGTGCTGACAGAAAATTTAATTAGCAGATTGGAGCTGTGGGTGGCAACACAAGTCATGGGTGCACAGAGAGTAAAGGAGAGGGCCAAAGAGACATCCCTATGGCTTATGTGTGCTGAGGGTCAGAGAGACAGAGAAGATGGAGCCCATTCTTACTTCCTGCCGGCGATCTGACAGGAAGACGAGGATCCAGCTACACAAGGCAGGGAGAAGGCCGAGGTCTCTGAGCTCCTTGCCGATACTTCACGCCTTTGTATGGCTACTGCTCTGCCCATGACTGCAAGGAACTGTAGAGAACATCAGAGAAACAAGCCTCCACTCCAAGGACTTCCTACATTCCCCTCCCTCAGAAAGGCAGGCCATGTACTCAAATAACCTCATAACCTGGGCATTTTTTGCTGCAAACCCGCTACCACATTGGCGGAGAGATACAAAAGCCTTAAAGTGCGTAACACCAGGCTGAAGGACGGCTTCCTGTCTGCAGTTATAAGCCAAATGAATAATAAAATGCTCTCGACCTCACAATGTAACTAAATGTGACCCTGCACCATATGTCTATCTGCACTGCACTTTCTCTGCAGCCATAATGCTTTGTTATAGTGAGTGTTTTGTCGTATATCAGCTCAATGTACTGTTGTAATGTATCGATCTGTATGGACGGTACGTCAGGCAAGATTTTCACTGTAGCTCAGTATGTAATAAGAATAAACAAATTCCACATTTTAATTTTGTGGACATATTAGACAGACTGAGCTTCTGCTCTGGAACCTCAGAAGGAAATTTAACTGTTGTCATTTCTGGTGAAAACAAATAAATGGAAAAGGCTTCAATCTCACATTACGATCTGCGGTAACTGGGATCAGGTGACCGGTCGTGTGTCTCCCATATCAATATCAGAATCAGGTTTAATAGCACCGGCATGTACCATGAAATTTTTTGTCCCTGCGGCAGCATCAGAACCTAATACATAACCATACATTTAACAATTGTGATTTAATATAAGAATATAAATATCACAGAGTTAAATTATATAAATAGAACAAAATTTAAAAAAAGATGTAATAAACTATTTTAATTGTGGCGAACTATTTGACTGACTGGGTTGTTGCTTTGGAAGTAATGGAGTGAAGCTTAACTGAACTGTACATATTTATGAGAAGCGCAGATAAATACAAAAGGCTAAATTCTCCCATAAATGGGTCAGACACCCAGAAACATCGGCAGCACAACAGTAGATAAAAACAGTGACATGCTGAAAATATTGCCGAAAAAAACCATATTGTCCACCACAACGAGAGGACGTGACAGATCCGGATCTCACTGCCTTGTCTGAACGGGGAAAGATGAAGCGACACGGACACGTTGAGCAGTGACCCGCAGATGCCGCAGATCTGCAGAAAAATGTGAACAAGAAATGGGATCACGTGACCAGTTTGGTCTCTCACCCCTGACAGATGTTCAATTACCCACTACTCTGTGGAAAGAAGCAAACTTGCCGCTCACATCTCCTCTCACCTTAAATGTATTAGACATTTCAACCCCCAGGAAAAATATATCGTCTGTCCACTCTATCTATTCCTCTCGTAATCTTACAAACGTCCATCCAGTCTCACCCCAGCCTGCGCCGCTCTGGAGAAAACAACACAAGTTTGTCCAGCCTCTCGTTATAGCTCATGCCCTCTAATCCAGGCAGTGTCCTGGTAAACCTCTTCTGCGCCCTCTCCAAAGCCCTGACATTGTTCCGAGAATGGGGGCGACCAGAACTGTATGAAACACTCCAGATGTGGTCTAACTAGTCTTATATAAATGTGTTACGAAGTGTAACGTTTTAGAAATGAACCAGCAGCGATAGAGTTCACACTGGAGTCTGGTTTTGATGTTAAAACCACTCTCTTTTATTAGAATCTACCTATAATATAGTAACTTAATGAAATAAACAATGAAATAAAGTTAATGAAATAAAGTTAACAGTGTTATGTGTATACATATGTGTCAATATAATTCACAGACTATCGAGCCTGAGGGAACAAAGCTTCGAGTCTTGAGATGGTAAGGTAGGAAAGTTCAGTAATCCACAGAATAAATAATGGGAGAGAGATATTTGTGATCCAGGGTGAAACGTAGAGAAACGGCCGTTACTTCAAAATAACCGTCGACTAAGTTCTTATCCGCTGAATCCGTCCACATACGAGTTATCAGCGAAAGTGACCTGTCACAGGAATACCGTCTTCCAGGGGTTACCACACAACATACCCAGGCAAGGGTTAACACAAGATATTCCAAAACCCACTCCTATGGATTATACGAAGTGACAGCCACACATATTCGTTGTGGTTCCGTGTACCGATGATCAACCCACTCTTGTGGGCATAGGAGAGTTCCAAGCATCTGCTGCGACTAACTGAAGCGATCAGCTTTTCCAGTCTCTCTCTCTCGCTTTAGACTGGCCGACTGCCTGTCTGCAGATCTCTCTCTCTTTCTTATGGTTCAGTCCACAGTCAGCGCTGTCAGCCTGTGTCTGACGTCATAGTCCCGCCTCCTCACGCCGGCGCTCTTAAAGAAACAGTCACAGTACGACCGCAGGCTCGTAACAGCCGCAACACAACTTCCCGACTTTTGAGCTCAATGATTCAACTAATAAAGACAACCATGCCCTTTGCCCTCTTAACCTCCCGGTCAATCTGTGCAGTCTCTTTCAGGGAGCGATGAACTTGGAGTTTCAGATCCCTCTGATCATCGACAATGTTCAGGGTTTTGCACTTAACAGTGTACTGTCTCATACATTCGACCTACCGAGTTGCCAAGATGATCATCACTAACCAAATCTCACTGAGATTTCTCAGGTCCTGTTGAATTTATTGCCAAGTGCACAAATACGGGAACGTACAGGTACAGAGAAACACTGACTTGTGGCAGCATCACAGGCAAGTACATTCAGATAACACACGGAACAAAAGTTATACGATGCTCTGTCAGTAACAATCTCTAAATATTTTTATGTCATTAACGATATTTAAAATACATTGTGTCATGATCAATATTAAAATGTGCATTTTGTGTCAATAACAGTCTTGAAAATCTTGAATTTGGTCCCTGTCTCTATTCCTCCCATAATCCACAAACAGCTCCTTTGTTTTCGCCAGAATGAGGGAGAGATTGTTTTCTTGACACGACTGTGTCGGGGAGATGACTTCTTCTCTATACACTGCCTCGTTATTATTTGGGATTCGGCCGATCAATGTAGTGCCGTCAGCAAATGTAATTAGCAGATTGGAACCCGCCACTGCAGCCCCACAGTGCACTATTTACTGATTGCAAAGCTACGAAATTGCATGTGAATGGCCTCCCCTTCCCCAACTCCACTCTTTCTGCGTCACCAGCAGACTGGAACATCTCACATCTCGTTGCCTCCGCCAGGACATTAAAATGTGAACAAATGTGGCCGGGGACTGATCTCTGGGGTACACCAAACGCTACCTCCTTCCAGTCTGAAAACGACCCACTCATCCAGCCACACACTACCGGCAGTTTATCGATCTCCAACGAAAAAGCCTAATCACCTACTCCTGAGGGTCAATGCCATTGCTGACTCTGAGTTTACCACCGCCAAATGCCGGGAGGGACATAATAATCAGAAAGTCTCTAGTCACAGCCGTGTAAATAAAATGTGATCTCAGTGGGTGTGTGGCGCATGCTCAGAATGCGAAGGAGACAGACAAACTGAGCCAAGGCACAGACTGATGAAGGGGAGGAATGATCCATTTTGATACAGCGAGGGAAGCGGAGAGTTTGATGTTGTGCCTGATGCCGGAACTGCAGCCAGTTAGAAGATGAAGTTTTGTTCCTCCAATTTGTTTTGAGCTGTGACAGTGTTTTTATCAGAAGGCACCATGGAGACTGAAATAATTTCAGTTGAAATGTTGTCCTTCACCCACTGACGTGCTTTGTAAACCTTTAGCAGTGTACAACAGTCAAAGGATTTGTGTATGGGAATCATAAACACAACAGCACGTTAGATCCGCTGCATCTGTCAGTTCACCAGATCTTGAACACAAAGTACACTGCAGATGCTGTGGGCAAAGCAACAGGTACAAAATGCTGGAGGAACTCAGCAGGCTGGGCAGCATCCGTGGGAACGAACAATGAACATTTCGGGCCGAGACCGAAGACCGTGACCTACAGCTTCACACTGGGAAGCGGCCGTTCACCTGCTCCGTGTGTGCGAAGAGACTCATTCAGTTAACCCACCTTGTGATGCTCCGGTGAGTTCACAATAAATAGAGGCCACATTTCTGTCCGGAGTGAGCAAAGAGTTTTACTCAATCATCCCAGCTGCTGCAACACCAGCAACGTCACATCAGGGAGGAAGTTCAAATCAGCTCCGTGTTAAATGTTTAACCATCACGGTGACTGAAGGCTGCTGCAGGTTCATGAGGGACTGTTACTGTCAGATTCTGCAGTTCTTGCGGCTGCTCATCGCACCCAGGACTGAACCCTGGTCACTGAGCATTGGAGGAGTCCGTTCTGTTGGGGTTAGTCTTAAACTAGACTGGTGTTTAATATTGTGGATCTGCGAAAGATAAATCAGTTCTGTATCAAATCCCGTGTCGCAGGTACTTACTGTCACTGCCAAACTCACAAAGTACGCTAGAGAGGGCACTCGGTCCATCTGCTCCCTGCCCAGGTTTCTGTTCCATATCAGTATTTTAAAATTTATCTCTCACTGTTGCAACTTGTCACCGCTCCATGGGAGAAGAGATTTCCCTTGAATTTCTTAGAATCAGAGAAATCTGCAGCAAATTACAGGCCCTTCGGCCCACAATGTTGTTCCGACCGTGTACCCTACTCTAGAAAATGCCTGGAATTACCCTACCACAGAACCCTCTATTTTCATAAGCTCCGTGTAGCTCTCTGAGATTCTCTGCAAAGACTCTATTGTACCCGTCTCTACCACCGTCGCTGGCAGTGCAGTCCACACACCCACTACACTCTATGTAAAAAAAATATATCGCTGACATCTCCCTTGAACTACTTCCAAGCACCTTAAAAAAATGCCCCCCATGTGTTCGGCATGTCAGCCCCGGGGAAAAAGCCTCTGACTTTTCACACGATCAATGCCTCTCATCATCTGATACACCTGCATGAATTTCCTGCATGATTTTCCCCAGGCTAATTAACACGATGAGCTCGCTGAGTATTTGACCTTCCCCAGGGCTCTGGACTAAGGTGGTTAAACTTTTTCCCTGCTCTTTTCAAATTTTGTGTCATTTTCACTAATTTCAATGGACTGTGCCTCATACAGCCGGGTTGTTGCAATGCGCCTCTAAAGCCTGACAGCAGACTGGCGAGTGAATCTTCGATGGAGCAGAGTCAGAAATCAAAGTGTTGCCAGCCTGAGTCAGGGCTTTGGGGCTCCAGAAAGAGATGGGGTCTGGAGGTTACGAACAGGAGGAGGAAGAGGAACCAGACCAGCGGGATGTGGCTATGAATGAAAGATGAGAAACATTTGGAGACTGGTTATTTGAAAAGCAAAATGGTTAATTTCTACAAAACATTGCAGGCTAATCAGCCGATCAGGCAGCAAATGTGGAGAGGAATAAATGGGCAGCATTTAAGCAGAGCCCCTTCAGCATGTCTAGACTGTGTACTCCTCTGCTTAGTTGCTGCCTGAACTGCAGAGCTCCTTCAGCATTTTGTGTGTGTGCGTCTCTGTATTTCCAGCAACTGCAGAATCTCTTTTGTTTCACATCTGCACTTGGAAGAGGATTGTACTTTGGCATTAGATACACGAAGCGCTTGTTGATATTGAGTGTACCGTTTATGGGAGCCGCTTTCTGCGTTAAAAAAGCTGCTGAGTTTTCTACACACAAAAAAAATACTGAGATATGGACGTGGAAGCGGTGCTTGCATAAATTTTGAATGGCACCATGATTACCCATAAAACCGCGCATTTAAAATTTCGCTGTCGTTTGAAGCACCGATCAAATGCGCAGGCGCAGGGTTTGTGCCGTCTCCGATAACTACGCATGCGCGCAGTATACAAAATGTCGGGAGGAGCGGAAAGGGAAGGGTTTTTTTGACTCTAATTGAGCGACAATTGCTGTGCGAACCGGAGACTGTAGCCCGCAAACTCGGCACAGGCCAGGTCTTTTTCCTGTCTCTCAGCCCCACGATCCGTACACGGGCCCCGGGGAGCTTCCGGCTGATCAGGGAACGGGAGCAGATAGATCTCACAGACAGAGCTGAACTCTAGCTATCTGAATGCAAGGATTAGGAACTCGGAAAAAGAGAACAAAATCTTTCTATCAGCTGTTGAGAAAATCTCCTTTGCTCTATCTCCAACCGCAGCAAGAGAAAACCTGCAGCTGCTGGAAATCCGGAGGAATTTCGTACAAAATGCCGGAGGAACTCAGCATTAGTACTCTTTCCCATAGATGCTGCCCGGCCTGCTGAGTTCCTCCAGCATTTTGTGTGTGTTGCTTGTTCTGGAGTTTTCTACACGTGAGGATATGTTTTGACCTATTCTGTCTGGGTACATAATGATATCAAACAACTTTAACTTTGCCCTTGTCAACAAGTAGCTTTCACATCACAAATGTGCCAGACTCCAATGAGACAGACTACTGCCCTTCCCTTCATATCCATTGGCATTTTCATCACCAAGTTCATCACCTGAGGGAGGGTTCAGGGGTAATATTTATGTACAATACAGAAACTGGTGTTACCTGTGTGTATTGTGGTGATGCAAAAGCTGCTGGAGAATTTGCAAGTGGGAAGAAGGGGAGTGATAGTTGGAAGTCCGACTTTTTAAAGCATCATTTAGCAAGAGACTTGCATACAGTGACATGCAAAAATGTGGGCATCTTTCTGTTCCTGTGAATAGCTAAGCGAGTAGAACAATGACCTAATTTCCAAAAGGCATAATGTTAAAGGTGACACACTCTTTAATATTTTAAGCAAGATTACTCTTTTGTATCCATCATTTACAGTTTCAAAATAATAAAAAAGGAAAAGGGCCTGAAGCAAAAGTTTGGGCACCCTGCATGGTCAGTACTTAGTAGCAACCCCTTTGGCAAGTATCACAGCTTCTAAATGCTTTCTGTAGCCAGCTAAGAGTCTTTCAATTCTTGTTTGGGGATTTTTGCCCATTCTTCCTTGCAAAAGACTTCTAGATCTCTGAGGTTCTTGGGCCGTCTTGCATGCACTGCTCTTTTGAGGTCTATCCACAGATTTTTATGATCTTTAGCTCGGGGGACTGTGAGGTCCATGGCAAAACGTTCAGCTTGTGCTTCCTGAGGTAGTCCATTGTGGATTTTGAGGTGCATTTAGGATCATTATCCTGTTGTAGAAGCCATCCTCTTTTAAACTTCAGCTTTTTTACAGATGGTGTGATGTTTGCTTCCAGAATTTGCTGGTATTGAATGGAATTCATTCTCCCCTCTACCAGTAGAATGTTCCCCGTGTCACTGGCTGCAACACAAGCCCAAAGCATGATCAATCCACCTCCGTGCTTAACAGTTGGAGAGGTGTTCTTTTCATGAAATTCTGCACCATTTTTTCTCCAAACATACCGTTGCTCATTGCAGCCAAACAGTTCTTTTTAAACTTCATCAGTCCAGAGGACTTGTTTCCAAAATGCATAAGGCTTGTTTAGATGTTCCTTTGCAAATATCTGATGCTGAATTTTGTTGTGATGGCACAGGAAAGGTTTTCTTCTGATGTTTCTTCCATGAAAGTCATATTTGTGTAGGTGTCCCTGCACAGTAGAACAGTGCAGCACCACTCCAGAGTCTGCTAAATATTCCTGAAGATCTTTTTCAGTCAAACAGGGGTTTTGATTTCCCTTTCTAGTAATCCTATGAGCAGTTCTTTCGGAAGGACTTCTTGGTCTTCTAGACCTCAATTTGACCTCCACCGTTCCTGTTAACTGCCATTTCTTAATTACATTACAAACCAAGGAAAGGGCTACATGAAAACTCTTTGCTGTCTTCTTATAGACTTCTACTGCTTCGTGGGCACCATGAATTTTAATTTTCAGAGTGCTAGGCAGGAGCTTAGAGGAGCCCATGGCTCTAATTGTTGGGATGAGGTTTGTGGAGTCAGGGCATTTATAGAGCTTTGAAATTTGCAACATCTGGCTTTTCCTAATGAAGACTGTGAACAAGCCATAGCTCTAACAAGCTAATTAAGGTCTGAGACCTTGGTAAAAGTTATCTGAGAGCTCAAATCTCTTGGGGTTCCCTACCTTTTGCATGGTGCTCCTTTCCTTTTTTTCCACTCTGAAATTGTAAAAACAATAATAATACACTAATCTTGCTTAAAATGTTGAAAAGAATGTTTCATCTTTAACTTTATGACTTTTGGAGATCAGTTTATCTTCTCAGGACTTTATTCCTTGGAATGTCGAAGATTGAGGGGAGGTTTGATTGTGAAAGAGGGGCATAGATGTTGTAAATTCATTTTTCAATCTTTTTTTATTGATTTCCAAATAAAGAATATACAAATCAGAAGAGGAGTTTAACAAGTAGATAATGTAAGAGACATATAAACAGCAATAGTAAAAACAAAAAGTATGTAATATCAAAATCAAATAAGTAAAATATTTCGCTGTTATATATACAATGGTCAAAAAAAAACTACAACTCATAATAATCATAAAAAAAGATTGGAGATTTTATTGATAAGGGAAAAAACCCACAAACTAAAATGAAACAAAAACAAACAAAAATAAAGAAGAGAAAAAAAAGGAAAGAAAATGAAAGATTGGGCAGTCCAATTGAGGATAAAATTAAAGAAAACAGAGAGAGAGAACAAAAACACATCCTTCCAGTCATATCCGAACCTTCAGGGATAAGGAATTCCCCCAAATAGATAGATAGATAGACAGACAGACAAATATAAATTAAATCATGTGAAAATATGGAATAAAAGGTCGCCAGACTTGTTCAAAATTAAAGGATGTATCAAGTGTCTGGCTTCGAATTTTTCCAAGCTTAGACATGACATAAGGGAGGAGAGCCAACAGAAAACAGTAGGTGGGTTAGATTCTTTCCAATGTAGCAAAATAGCTCTCCGAGCCAGTAAAGTTGAAAAAGCTATCACATGTTTGGTGGAAGCAGACACTTTGCTTGCTTCCTCTGGAATAATCCCAAAAATTGCTGTAAGTGGATTAGGTTGAACATCCATATCTATAACTTTAGATAATATTCCAAACACATCCCTCCAAAAATTATTTAAACTTACACATGACCAAAACATATGAGTTAAAGTAGCCATTTCTGTGTTACATCTGTTTCAAATAGGGCTTATATTCGGAAATATATGCGCCAATTTATCTTTGGACATATGTACTATCTTAAACTGAATTAAGATATGGCGTGAGCAGATAGATGAACTATTGACTAAATAATAAATCTTACTCCATTGATTTTCTGAAAGTGAATGCTGAAGTTCTACTTCTCAGGTACGTTGAACCCTGTCATTAGGCGACATGCGAGCATTCATTAACTGTTTATAAATGATAGCTATTAATCATTTTTGAAAAGGTTTAAACTGAAAAATAACATAAGCCAAATTTGAAGAGCAGGCCAACGGGTAATTCGGTAAAAAAATCGTGTAAGAAATTCCTAACCTGTAAATACCTGAAAACATTTGTATTAGAGATATCATATTTATCCAATTACTGTGAGAAAGACACTAAGCAGTCTTGTAAAAACAAATCTAAAAAGTTTTAATTCCCTTAATTTTCCATATTTAAAAAGCCTTATCGAAAGTTGATGGTTTAAGAAAGAAACTAGAAAAAATATTACTAGGAAGTAAAGAACCATTTAATTAAAAAAATCTACAAAACTGAAACCGTATTTTTAAAGTATGTTTAACAATACGGTTAAGAGCTTGTCTACCTATTCTGGAGAATGAAAACTGAAGAGGAGCTCCTAATAGCGAAGCTGACGAAAACCCCATTACTGAGTTTTCCTCCAAATGTAACCATGAAGGGCAATCTTGGTCGTCTATATCATAAGTTGAAAAAGTAATATAACGCATATTAATTGCCCATTTATTTGACCTATCAATGACATCGACATAGATGACCATTTAGAAAGCGCCTGTTGAGTATTTTCAGCTAAAGGGAAGGTGTAAATTCAAGCTGGCTTTTACCACTGAAATGGTGTGGGACTACAACCAGAGGCCATGGGTTAAGCGTGAAACGTGAAATGTTAAGGGGAACATGAGGGGAAAGTTCTTCACACAGATGGTCATCTGGGTGTGGAATGAACAGCCATCATGAGTGGGGCATGTGAGCTCAATTTCAATATTTAGGAGGTTTGTATAGGAACTTGGATGGTAGGGGTATGGGACTGGGCAATTTAAATAGTTTAGCACAAACTAGATGGCCCAAAGGGCCTGTTTCTGTGTTGTACTTTTCTACAAGAACCTGAAATATTACAAACATTCACTCTAAGATCTTTTAACAGCTGTGTGAACCAACCATTCATTTCGGCAGGAATTTTTTATATTTGTGGCACTTTAAAATTGTGGCACTTTAAGTTAATAATACATAAAAGAAGATCCCAGCTGCACGTCAAGAAAGACTGTTTGTGTGAGACGGTTTCAGTTACTGAGGGGCCAGGCACCCATGCTGCTCAGCAGGAACAGGGAATAATACCAATGGAGAGAGTCAGACTGAGCCAGGTCACAGATTGGAGATGGCAGAAATGCCCCATTCTTATAGAGACAGGAAGAGCATCGGAGAGATTGATGGTCATTCCAGATACCAGCACTCTGCGCAGTCAGGAGATGATTTCTCTGTCCAACTTGAGTAGAACCTCACTGTAACAGTGTGATACAAATCAAACAAGTAATCTCATCTGTAATGTTGTCCTAAACCCATTGATGGATTTTGTAAATCTTTTTACAGGTTAAGAATGAGAAGGAATTTGTCTGCAGGCAGCTCAAACACGACACGCCAGTTTTGTTGTCTCTGTCCCGATATTTAAGAAGTGGAGCAAGGGATTCAATCGACCATTCCTCATTTGAACAACCGTCATTTTACACAGGAGAAAGGCCGTTCACCTGCTCAGACAGTGGGAGTGGATTCACTCAGTTATCACAATTGAAGGTACATCAACAAGTTAACATTGGCCAAGGCCATTCTTCTGTTCTGCGTGTGTGAGAAAGGATTCATTTGGTCTTCCCACCTGTGGACACACCTGTCTGTTCACATCACACCGGGCAGAGGCTGGTCATCTGTTGAACTTCTGGGAAAGGATTCACTCAGTCATCTGACCTAATGGCTCACCAGCCAGTTCACACTGGGGAGAAGCCATTCACCTGCTCAGTCTGTGAGAAGAGATTCACTCACTCTTCCACCCTATGGAAACATCAGCGAGTTCACACTGGGGAGAAGCCATTCACCTGCTCAGAATGTGGAAAGGGATTCACTGAGTCGTCCACTCTACTGGTACATCAGCGAGTTCACACTGGGGAGAGGCCATTCACCTGCTCAGTCTGTGGGAAGAGATTCACTCGGTTATCCCACCTCCAGAGTCATCAGCGAGTTCACACTGGGGAGAGGCCGTTCTCCTGCTCAGAATGTGGGAAGAGATTCCCTGAGTTATCCAACCTACAAAGTCATCAGCGAGTTCACACTGGGGAGAGGCCGTTCTCCTGCTCTGAATGTGGGAAGGGATTCACTGAGTTATCCACCCTACAGAGACATCAGCAAGTTCACACTGGGGAGAAGCCATTCACCTGCTCAGTATGTGGTAAGAGATTCACTCAGTTATCCACCCTGCAGAGTCACCAGCGAGTTCACACTGGGGAGAAACCGTTCCCGTGCTCAGAGTGTGGGAAGAGATTCACTCAGTCATCCACCCTACAGAGACACCAGCGAGTTCACACTAGGGAGAAGCCATTCACCTGCTCAGTCTGTGGGAAGAGATTCACTGATTCATCCACCCTACAGAGACACCAGCAAATTCACACTGGGGAGAAGCCGTTCACCTGCTCAGTCTGTGGGAAGGGATTCACTCAGTCATCCAATCTACAGAGACATCATCGAGTTCATACTGGGGAGAAGCCGTTCATCTGCACAGTCTGTGGGAAGAGATTCACTGATCCATCCACCCTACGGAATCATCAGCGAGTTCACTCTGGGGAGAAGCTGTTCACCTGCTCAGTCTGTGGGAAAGGATTCACTCAGTCAACCCACCTACAGAGACACCAGCGAGTACACACTGGGGAGAAGCCGTTTACCTGTTCAGAATGTGGGAAGAGATTCACTCAGTTATCCAATCTACAGAGACATCATCGAGTTCACACAGGGGAGAAGCCGTTCACGTGCTCATAATGTGGGAAGGGATTCACTCAGTCATCCACACTACAGAATCACCAGCGAGTTCACACTGGGGAGAGGCCATTCACCTGCTCAGTCTGTAGGAAGAGATTCACTCATTTATCCAGCCTACAGAGACATCTGCAAATTCACACTGGGGAGAAGCTGTTCAGCTGCTCAGTCTGTGGGAAAGGATTCACTCAGTCATCCACCCTAAAGAGTCACCAGCGAGTTCACACTGGGGAGAAGCTGTTCACCTGCTTAGACTGTGGGAAGGGATTCATTTATTTATCCAGCCTACAGAGACATCAGAGCGTTCACACCGAGGAGAAGCCGTTTACCTGCTCAGAATGTGGGATAGCATTCACTCAGTCATCCCAACTACTGGCACACCAGTCAGTTCACAATGGGGAGTGGCCATTGTTATGAATCCCTAGGTTTCGTTTGCTGTGGAGAGAGAGAGAGAGAGAGAGAGATTAAGGTGATTCAGTCTGACTTGCAGCTTGTTTAGTTTTAACCAAGGACACAGACACCCAGAGTCAGACGGAGATGAAGGAGGTAAAATGGAAGAATCGAAACCAGGGAACTAATGGCCAAGGGTCACCGTTTGGAACTTTCCGATGCCCACAAGGGAGGATTATTCATCGATTCACCGTACATCGAATGTGTGGTGGTCACCTTGTTTGATCCATAGGAGTGGATCTGATTTGGGGATCCTGTGAAGACTGCTGATGTGTTAACCCTTGCCTGGGTGTGGTGTGGTAATTCACTTGAAGATGATACCCCTTGTGACAAGTCACTTTGGGTGATAATTAGTCTGTGAGATTTTGGAACGACGACCGATAAAATCTACAGCGACTGTTCTCTCATTTTACCACCATGGAACCTGAGGAATTTGACATAATTGTATTCTCTCAACATTTACCCTGGATTACAAATATCTCTCTCATCACCTATTCTGTGGATGAACTGAACTTTCATAATTTACCATCTCAAGATTCTAAGCCTTGATTCCCCCGAGCTCAATAGTTTAGGCTACACACAAAATGCCGGTGGAACACAGCAGGCCAGGCAGCATTTATAGAGAGAAGCACTGTCGACGTTTCAGGCCGAGTCCCTTCGTCAGGACTAACTGAAAGGAAAGATAGTAAGAGATTTGAAAGTTGGAGGGTGAGGGGGAAATGTGATAGATAGAACACCGGAGGGGGTGGGGTGAAGCTGAGAGCTGGAAATGTGATTGGCAAAAGGGATACAAAACTGGAGAAGGGACAGCATCATGGGACGGGAAGCTTCAGGAGAAAGAAAGGGGGAGGGGAGCGCCAGAGGGAGTTGGAGAACAGGCAGAGTGATGGTTAGAGAAAGAGGGAACAAAAAATCTAAATATATCATGGATGGGGTGAGAAGGTGAGGAGTGGTGTTAACGGAAGTTAGAAAAGTCAATGTTCATGCCATCAGGTTGGAGGCTACCCAGCCGGTAGATAGGGTGTTGTTCCTCCAAACTGAGTGTGGCTTCATCTTGACAGTAGAGGAGGCCATGGCCTATTCTGCTTTGATAGTTGATGAAGCAGCTGATTATGACATAGTGAAACAGGCTGTGCTCAAAGCTTACGATTTGGTCCCAGAATCATACAGGACAAAATTTGGAAATTGGAGGAAATTTGTGAATCAGACTTATCTGGCATTTGCTTCTCAGAAGTCTGTGTGTTTTGACCACTGATGCACGTATAAAAATATAAGTGATGATTTTACAGATAGAAGGAGTTGGTTTTAATTGAAGAATTCGACAGGTGCGTCCCTGATGACATAAAGAGATATTTAGATGAAAAGGATGCTGCCACTTTGCAGGAGTCTGCTAGATTAGCAGATGAGTTTGCTTTAACTCATAATGTTAAGTTTACCCCGAATAAGAGCTTCCATAAGAATAGCAAGAATCACCAGGGCAAACCAGAAATTAAAGTTTGGACTAGTGATAAGAGTAAGGATGAAGGGAAGCAGTTGAAGGAGAAATATTCTGGTCTTACTTGTTACTGTTGTAGGAAAGCTGGTTATGTGATGGCTAATTGTTCTGTCCTGAAGAATAAAAAGGTAAAGGAGGCAGTCCCAAATGCCTGTGTTGAAGCTTCTATAAACCCAGAGGGTTCTGAACATTCTGTTGAGGCTCAGTTAAGGTCTGAGAGGTCTGACTGAGTTAAGAAGGGTGTGAACATTTTATGTCAGATGGGATTGTATCAGTAAATGAATCGGTACCAGTGAAAATTCTGAAAAGAGGATGCTGTCCAAGTTACTGGGGCTTCTCAGTCACTCATTCTAGGAGGCTGTGGTGGCCAGTGCTATAATATTTGCTGTTGTGTACTGGGGCAGCAGGCTAGGGTAGCAGACACCAACAGAATCAACAAACTCATTTGTAAGGCCAGTGATGTTGTGGGGGTGGAACTGGACTCTCTGACGGTGGTGTCTGAAAAGAGGATGCTGTCCAAGTTGCATGCCATCTTGGACAATGACTCCCATCCACATCCATAATGTACTGGTTAGGCACAGGAGTACATTCAGCCAGAGACTCATTCCACCAAGATGTAACACAGTGTCATAGGAAGTCATTCTTACCTGTGGCCATCAAACTTTACAACTCCTCCCTCGGAGTGTCAGACACCCAGAGCCAAAAGGCTGGTCCTGGACTTATTTCCACTTGCATGATTAACTTATTATTATTTAATTATTTATGGTTTTATATTGCTATATTTCTTCACTATTCTTGTTGGTGTGGCTGTAACCAAACCCAATTTCCCTTGGGATCAATAAAGTATGTCTGTCTGTCTGTACGTTAGACAGCGTTCTAAAGTTTGGTGATGAGACTGACTCTGCTGAGGTAAATCTTATTAAAGGCATTCGCGGCAGCATGATTTCCGTGCTGTTGTACAAGGCAACTTTACTGTCAGGGTTGGTTTCGGGACCTGTTGAGATCGGATTATGCTCCAGTTTACCGGTGGAAGATGTTACTTTGCTGTTAGGGAATGACCTGGCAGATAGTAAAGTTGTTCCTGCAGTGCTGTTGACAACTAAGCCAACTGACAACCCACAGATGGATTTTAACATTTATCCTTCCTGCGCAGTAACTCGAAGTATGCCTAAAAGGTCTGCCGACGCAGACGGTTCTGTGCAGCATGATTCTGATACCCATGATAGCCAAAATCGGGATTCAGGTTATGATGATTTGTCAGGGACTTTTCTGCCTTCATTGTTTCAACAGGATTCAGGTAGTAAGTCTGACGAGAAAGACTTATCTCTGTCTAGGAAGGAGTTTATAGCAGAACAGAACCAAGACCCTGAGATTGAAGCTTTAAAAGAAACAGCTCTCTCAGATGATGAGATTAAGAAAGTGCCAGTTGGATTTTATCTCAAGGATGGAGTGATAATGAGGAAGTGGAGGCCACCTGCTATACCAGCGAGTGAGGAATGGGCAATTGTTCATCAAATTGTAGTTCCTGAGGTTTATAGGACTGAAAATTTAACTTTGGTCCACACTATACCCTTACGTCGACATTTTGGAGTGAATAAAACTAAACAGGATTATCAAAAAATGTTACTGGCCTAATTTGAGGACAGATGTTGTGACCTTTCGCAGAACCTGTCACACTTGTCAACTTGTGGGTAAACCTAATCAGGTCACCCCAGTGGCCCCACTGCAGCCTAAACCTGCATTCAGTGACTCCTCTTCAAAATTTATAGTGGATTGTGCTGGCCCTTTGCCAAAGACTAAAGCTGGCCATCAGTATCTGCTAACTATTATGTGTACTACATCCTGATTCCCAGAGGCAATACCTCTCAGAAATATTAAAGCTAAAACTGTGGCAAAGGCTGTTACCAAATTTTTTACTTTTTCTGGTTTGCCTAAAGAAATCCAGTCTGAACAAGGAAGTAATTTTACATCTGGATTATTCCAGCAGGGAGTTTATGAACAGGGAACTAAACAAATTACATCATCTGCATACCATCCAGAATCACAAGGGGCTTTTGAAAGATTTCATTCTGCCCTCAAAACCATGATTAAGACATATTGTGTTGAAAATGGAAAAGACTGGAATGAAGGAATACATTTGCTTTTGTTTGCAGTAAGAGAGTCAGTACAGGAATCACTGGGATTTACTCCATTTGAGCTTGTATTTGGTTGTAGAGTGAGGGAACCTTTGACCTTGTTAAAGAACATAGGATTAATGGGGATGTACATGTTAAGTTGTTAGACTATGTTTTGAAGATCAAAGATAAACTACTCCACACCTGAGGTCTAGCGAGACAAAACTTAAAGATTTCTCAGAACAAAATGAAGTGTTGGTTTGATAGGAGGGCTTGGGAAAGAAAATACCAGGTGGGGGATAAGGTGCTTACCTTATGTTGAAGAATGTTGACAAATCCACCTCAGGCGAATCTCAATGGACCGTATGAAATGGTCTCTCAAATTAATGATCTGAGTTGTGTTATTAAAACACCCGACCAATGTAAACTAACATAAGTGGTACATATAAATATGATACAGTCTTATTTTGACATCAGGCACCATCTGTGAGTGTTGTTGTCAAATCATATGAATCTGGCAACCCTGAGAATGAAACAGTTGACTCGTCTGAGACTTTTCACAAGCCAAACATGGTCCCAGTTAGGCTAATGAACTCGGTTGTTCCAGAAAACATTGATAACAAGTTGGCTCATCTGCAGCCAAAGCAACAACAGTAACTGAAGAAATTAATTCTGGAGTTTAAAAATGTATTTCCCGTTGTTCCCAAGCAACCCACGGTCGCAGTACATAACGTAGATAATGGTCAAGCCAAACCGCTTAAACAACACCCATATTGCATGAATGCAGAAAAGTGTAAATTGCCTGAGCAGGGAATTGAATATATACTGGAAAATGGTATTATTAGTCCTTTAGCAGCAGATTGCTCACCCTGTGTTATTGTGCTCAAACCTGATCATAGTGTTAGATTTTGCACTGATTATAGGAAGGTAAATGCAGTAACAAAAGCAGATGCCCATCCTATCCCTGGGGTGGATGATTGCATCGATAAGGTTGGAAAAGCTAAATTTCTTACAAAGATTGATCTGTTGAAAAGGTATTGGTGTGTTCCATTGATGGACAGAGGTAGAGAAATTTCTGCATTTGTGACACCATCTGGTTTGTGTGAATACAATGTTTTACCTTTTGGAAGGAAAAATGCTCCAGGAACATTCCAGAGAATGAATGATCCTGTAATTCGAGGATTAGAACACACAGATGCCTATATTGATGACTTAGTTACAGGGCGTGCCACTCGGGAAGAGCATATCTCTGCAGTAGAAAAGCTGTTTGACAGGCTTTCCTAGGACAACCTAAGAGTGAATATGGCCATGCCACTGTGACCTGTCTTGACTATGTTGTAGGTCTAAGCAAGTTGGCTCCTGTTCGGTCAACAGTCCAGGCAATTTCACAAGTTCCTATTCTGTCTGCTGAGAAGGTTCTTACAAGGTTTCTGGGAATGAATGGATATTATCGTAAGTTTTGTAAGAACTTTGCTGCTATTGCTCTTCCTCTGACTAATCTCCTGAAGAAGGTTGAAAAGTTTGTTTGGACCGAGCCTTGTCAGGAGGCATTTGATTGATTGAAAGTTATTATTTGAATTTAGGCCAATCAATGTAGTGTTGTCATCACATTTAATTAGCAGATTGGAGCTGTAGGTGACAGCACAAGTCACCACGGACATTTGAGAACTTCTTCCTCCGTGGGACATATCCACCCTGCGCCTCCTGAACTATTCCCAGAAACTTCAGCCATCATCACCGCCAGTATCCTCCTCTGATCGACCCGGGCAATTTTCTCTCTCGTGCCCCTGTAATTCCCTTTATTCAGTAGAATGATGAAGAATTCTGAAACTTACCCACCCACCCCCAGCACCCCAGCAGAATAGCTCTTGCAAACAACAGTAACTGAGCGGACGGACATCTTGTTCTGTGGAATACAATCACATGTAAATTCATTTCCAGGGAATGAAACACACATATAGCTGAACAGAGTTTTCATGAATTCTATTTGTAACAAAGTGGACGTTGTTTTCCATGCTGAAATTTACGTTCCAACCCACTTTTGCCCGAGATGACGGTCCCACTTGCTAATTCACGGATACAGGTTTTGCACAAGTGAGCTACTTCCTGTGTTTCACCCGGCGATTTACACTCTTGCTGGCTGTCGCTGTCCTGAGCACAATTACGTTAGTAGGCGGGAGAGTTTATTTTCCAAATGCTCGAACCAGGCTGAAAGAACCGGAAAGGTGGAAAATGATAACACAATCCGGCTGCTAAAAGCTACCTGGGAAGAGCTGAGAGGTATTGTGACCCAGGCCCATGGTGTGTTGCTGTGGGTTTCCTCAAGACTAAAGGAATATGAAGTGGCTGAGGGGCAGCGTTGACACTTGGCCATTGATGTTATATCCACTAAACAAGTTAAGTTTGGCATCATGAAAGTGAATTCAATTCAATGTGCTTCGATTCGGGCTGCTGGCCTCGGATTACGAGATGTAAAACGGTTTTCAGAAATAAACTCAATTTGCATGCAAAATAAAATAAACTGTTTAATTTCAGTATTTCAGGCGTTCTTGTAATAGATGCCTCTCTATCTCTGCCTGACAATAAACAGATCCATTGTGACTTGTTGTTTCTTCAACACATTCCGAAACTCTTTTCTTTCTGCATTCCTCAAGCTTGTAACTTTCGGTTCATTATTTCTCCTGATGCCAATTTATTCCAGTAGTGCACAGGGAAATGTGTTGACAACAATATGTGTTATTAATGAGCCTATCTCTCAGTCTTTCTCTCTTTCTGAAACTCCCACGCCTTGTTCAGCTCTTCCCTGGTTGTGAACCGCGGGACACTTGATTCATTCTTGTTTGCATTATTCCTTCCATGTCCAGGTGCCACATTAGGGCCGAAAAATGTATTTCCATTTGATGGATGAGTTGTGATGCACCACGACTTGGCGCATGACTTTCCATGAAGGAATACGACGGGCAGTTATTTCCAGCCTGAGCGGTAATGCGACAGCGGCATCTACCCACACTCCGGGAAATTGGAGTGCAGAAACCTGGATATCTGCCGCTGTTCATTCGGGAAAATGACAGTGCAGCTCTTCCATGGTTGTAAACTGCAGGACATGAAAATCATTCTTGTTTTTACATTGTTCCCTTTTATCTCCAGACGCCACATCAGGGCTGAGACTTGTATTTTCATTTGAGTTCATGGCCCACTCACTGTGCTTCATTTCGTCAGCCAGTTCACGTGCACATTCACTTACTTTTGGCATTCTATGTCAACCAGACTATATATCGTCAATGCAGTTAAAACGCGGACACCAAATGAGAGATTGTGCGCTATCGACTCGTTGGCTCAAGGATCATGAAATTCAGTCGGACACGGTAAATGCCCATCAAGTGTCAATGGAATGGTAAAATGACATGAATCCCACGTCACAAAGTCTCCATCTTGTGAACATTCATCCAGTAAGACTGAGAAAAGAAACATTTAAATCTCTATAATTATTATCCATCTCCTTGTGAGATCTTCTCGATCAACCTGGCAAAATCTGACAGAGCAGCTGATGAACAGTTAGACAGCAAATAGACAAGCAGCCAGGCAGAGGACAGGCAGGCCGTCAGTCTAATAGATAAATAGATAGATAGATAGATAGATAGATAGATAGATAGATAGATAGATAGATAGATAGATAGATAGATAGATAGATAGATAGATAGATAGATAGATAGATAGACAGACCGTCTGCAAATCAGTAAACAAGAACAAGTCTAGACGAAGAAAAAAGTCGTTGTTCTTGACATGTGCTCGCAGGAATGGAGGTTCCTGCTCCAGGCTGGCCTAAATAGAGCAAATAAAAGTGGACGCAATGAGCTATTTAGCTTTTCTCTTTTGCTGATGATCTGCGAGACATGAGCCTATGTTCAAGGTCCAAGACTGAAATATGGACTCGGAGAACTCGTCTAGTGGAACAGACTCCGGATAAAGAGAAACTAGTTAACACTCAACTCCGGGACTGCATCAGATGTGTAGATGTTTTATTCACCATCATAGAGATTGTGGGGAGGTGAATAATAAAGTAGAACATGGAGCACTTTATTCAGTCTCTGTTGTGCGCGAAATACTGGCAGTTCTTTCTTTTTCGTACCCGGGCGAGAAAGGAGCATCTCCAGAGAAACAATAAGAGGGCAGTTCAGCAGATGTGTAAAAAAAATCACAGTTCATTCGCGATTGTAGCAATTTGTCAGTTAGAAAATGAGATGCCGTCCCTTTCATTTCTGCCCTGCCTCACGATGTCAGTGGAGAAGGCCGCAGACAGAGAAATGGCCCGAAAGTCAGTGGAATAAGAATTAAACTGAGGTGAAGGAAGAAGATCCGGATTAAGCACGTGGACCGTGCGCAAGTATTCGGCCCTCCAAGCACCCAATCTCACTTCTTGTTTTTGTGTACTTTCTCTCTCTGATGTAAAGGAAAAACCATTGTGGACACTGAAATTGCTGTCGCCTCGGTACGCAACTAGGCAGGTCTGCACCTAAATCTCTGCGTCAGTTACTTACATGAAAATGAAACAAAGAAAGCCAACACCTTACTTGAACTTACGCTAAAGCTTCCACTTCCACTCCAATATGCCCATTGTATTATCCGCTACTGAATACAGGTATGTCGCTTATATCATTTGCACATATCATTTGCTGTAGAAATAAAGACATGAACATTTCACAGTGAATTCACTGCCTCTCATGCTCATCCCACTGAGTACACAAACGACCTGCAACGCTGTAAGAAAACAGACTTGTACTAACCAACTCTGGACTGCATGGACACTGACCAGTGTAGCTCAAGCACGGAACAGCCGGGAGTTGGATAATCAGAAAGCAAACTCTGCTGCAACTCGGCGGGTTGAGAAAGAAGAGGCTGTAACCATCATACGATACTAAGGTAGGTGGCGTTGTGGATATTGAAGTAGGTTTTCAAAGCTTTAAGAGAGATTTCGGCCAGTTAGAAGAGAGGGCTGAACGATGGCAAATGGAGTTTAATGCTGATAAGTGTGAGGTGCTATATTTTGGTAGAAATAATCCAAATAGGACATACATGGTAATGGTAAGGCATTGAAGAAAGCAGCAGAACAGAGTGAACTAGGAATAATGGACCATGGTTCCCTGAAAGTGGAATCTCATGGGGACAGGGTGATGAAGAAAGCTTTTGGTATGTTGGCCTTTATAAATCAGAGCATATAGGAGTTGGGATGTAATGTTAAAATTGTACAAGGCATTGGTAAGGCCGAATTTGGATTATTGTGTACAGTTCTGGTCACTGAATTATAGGAAGGATGTCAACAAAATAGAGAGAATACAGAAAGGATTTACCAGAATGTTCCCTGGGTTTCAGCACCTAAGTTACAGGAAACGGTTAAACAAGTTAGGTCTTTATTTTTTGGAGCATAGAAGGTGGAAGGGGGACTTGACAGAGGTATTTAAAATTATGAGGGGGATAGATAGAGTTGACGTGAATAGGCTTTTTCCTCTGAGAGTAGGGGAGATTCAAAAACAAGAGAACATGAGTTGAGAATTAGGGGGCAAAAGTTTAAGGATAACTCGAGGTGGAATATCTTTACTCAGTGAGTGGTAGCTGTATGCAACGAGCTTCCAGTAGAAGTGGTAGAGGCAGGTTCGGTGCTATCATTTAAAGTTTAAAATTGGATAGGTATATGGGCAGGAAAGGAATGGAAGGTTATGGGCTGAGTGCCCGTCAGTGGGACTAGATCAGATTACCGTTCGGTACGGACTAGAAGGGCCGAGATGGCCTGTTTCCGTGCTGTAATTGTTATATGGTTATATATAAACATGTCCTGCATACTTGCCTTTACAAGAATATTCGGCAGCTGATTGCGTGGACAACGAACTTTACAATATCCAGATTTTCAAAGCCAGGACACAGACCTGTACAACTCGGAACACTGTGAAGTGACCACGACGAACTGTGCACACCCAGCACTGTACTCCACCCTGTGCAACACTGACACTGGAATTCACCGACACCATCAATCACCTCCCTCCCTCTGGGCAGCTTTAGAGATGTAACTGGAGAGTTGATAAGGGGGGACTTTGAGATGTTATGCGCTTCAATTTCCAAAGATGTTTGAAATGCGAGCAGAAGGGAAATAATTAAATGTAGCCAGCTTATGGAAATTACCAGAACACCAGAGTAGTTTGCAGCTCGGCTATGATTACCTAAATATCGACTGGAATTGTTAGTGTAGAGGCTTAGTGGAGCAGTATTTGTTAGCAGTGCCCTGGAAACGTTTACCAGCTTTTACAACCCATGCTATGTCAGTTTGTGCAAATTTATGATGCCATCTAAAACTCAGATTAACATCTATGGGTGTATACTGGAGAATATCTGACAGATTGCGTCATGATCTAGTATGGAACCACAAATCTCTTACACCGGCTGAACTGCCCGCTCTTATTTTCCATGGTGATGCCCATGTTCCTTTCTCGTCCTCGTGCGATAAAACCCTAAAGGGCAGCCAGTGTTTCACGTGCCGTGGTCGAATTTAACTTTCACAGCCCCACAACCTCCATGTTGAAAATTGACACATTTACTCTTGACCTCAGTCCGAGGGTGTTCGTTAGCTTGTTTCTCTTTCTGCAGAGTCTGGTTCACTGGACGACTCTATGATTTTTTTTTCTTTTCAGACCTTGGAGCAACACCTGTCACGTGATGTACACTGACAAAAAACGGGTCCTACATTAACGAATGCCCGTGACCGATCCATGGAATGGAATAAGCTGGGGACATTAGCTTCATGCTGTAATGGCAGGTGAATCAGGTCTGAAAATGTGCGAGTGCTCTTATAGGATGAACTGCAATTGTTGAACGACGCCGTGCTATAAAAGCAGATGAAATACTGGCAAATGGTCATCGATGGACAGACAGGGGTCACTAATGAGGTCATTACCTTCCATGGATGTGTCGGGTTGGGATATTGACAAAGAATGACAGGGTTCTTGTTTGCTGATATAGAGAAGGGTAAGGAAATGGGATTTCAAACAGGAATGAGGGTAGGGACTGGGTAGACTGCATTTCAACACATTCCGAATACCTGCCCTCACAAACCGGAAAGGTCATGACGCAGTGACGTATAATTATGGTCTAATAAGAGCATCATAAAGTTTCGTTGTGATTGCAGTGAAACCGCTGCAGAAGGATTGCACCAGGAAGTTGCCGAACATGAAACATTTCAGGTATCGGCGGCGAATCTAAAGTTCAATTTTCGAAACGGAGGAAGACGTGTTTCATACGGAAGTTTAAAAAATGTTAGAGACACACTGGTGTTGAGTAGTGGTAACTACTTGTCCATATCAGGTGCATCTAATATGGAGGGACAGGTTTATTGGATCTGTAAGTTTTAGCATTCGTTAACGGAAGGTGTTGAGTGTCGTCAGATGTAGACATTTGAAGCAGAGATTTCGTTTCCACTCTGCGACCCATGCTACTGCATTTTCGTTGTTCACAATAATGTCGCTTCTACATCAGAACAAAAATCACCCGGTCTCCGGAATCCCTGTGTACGGACCACGCGGTTGATCCTGCGTTCTCTGGTGAAGCTCACTCCACTGAACTTCGATCTATATTCCCCGCCTGTGGCGGTCTCCACTGGCATCGGAGGCAGAGCGAAGAGGACATCTGATCATCCACCTGACCGGCTGGCAAGGATCGGGAATGAACTGCGACGTCGTTTGTTTTTACACCGGCCCAACTGCCCTCTCGCTGCTTCTATGGCGATGGCTTGTCCCTACCTCGCATCCGAGTAAGCCACGCTGAGTAGGGATATCCATCCCTAAGTAAGATTCTCCATCCTCGAGTAAGAATCTTCATCCCTGAGTAAGAACATCCATCCCTGAGTAATTATCTACAATGCTGATATTTATATATATATATATATACACACACACACACACACACACATACACACACACATACACACACACAGACACACACACACACACACACACACACACACACACACGCACACACATATTTCTTATTTCTAGTTCTTGCCTCGTGTCTCGTACTTCTTTGCTGATTTGTAGATTGTCTGTCTGTCTGTTTCTATCTATCTATCTATCTATCTATCTATCTATCTATCTATCTATCTATCTATCTATCTATCCATGCATCCATCTATCTATTCGTCTGTTCTGCTGCCTGCCTTCTGCTGTCTGTTTTTGTCTGTTTGCCCCTCTAACTATATGCTGCTGTGTCAGATATTGCGAATTTGATGGAGCGGAATTCACAAGGAGATTATCAATGAAAAGCACTTGGGGAGTTTGGGAAATGATTATTTTTTCAGTCTTCCTGGACCGATCTAGCAAGGCAGACTGACTGTCATGATCCATTAGCCAGTGGGTCGGTAACTAGCAATCTCTCACTTGGTGTCCCAGATTTAACGGCATTGATGATATATTATTGGGGGGACCTCGAGTGCAAAAGTTAGGTGAAGGTTCACATGATCTGGCTGAGAAAATGAAGCACTGCGAGCGGATGATGAACTATAATGAAAATTCAAGTGTTCAGCCCTAATGTGGCGCCTGGACACACAGAGTAACAACGCACAGAGAAAGGTTCAACAGAGGATGAAGGTAAACTTCAAGTACCCTTCAGTTCCCAACCAGGGAAGAGCTCCAGCGTCATTTTTCCAACATAACAAAGGCTGCCATCCAAGTCTCGACACGACATTTCGCCGGAGAATGGTTGGATGCCGCTGTTCCCTTCAGAATCAGACTGCAATTGTCGCCTGCCACCCACGCTCATGGAAAGTCTGTACTTAAAGTTCGCCTACTGAGTACTTGAGTGCTCACTTGTTCTCCCCATCCATAGCTCTCTGCTTACATCCGCATGATCATATCGTTCTCCATCTCCCCATCCGGTAGGGTAGCAACTCTTCGCCCACCCGCCCCCCCCCCATACCAGACAGTGACGCAGCCTGTCAGAATGCTCTCCAGAAGTTGTTTGAGTCTATTCGTTAATCTCCTAATGAAGTACTGTATAGACGCTGTTTTGCCTTCTTTATAACTGCATCGACATGTTGGGACCAGGTTAAGTCCTCACAGATCTCAACACCCAGGAACTTGAAACTGCTTACTCTCTCCACTTCTGGTCCCTCTATGAGGATTGGTATCTCTCTCCTTCCTAAAGTACACAATAAGCTTTTTCGTCTTTCTGACGTTCAGTGCAAGGTTGTTGCTGCGAGACCACTCAACTGGTTGACATATCTCACCTCTGTTCGCCCTCTCGTCTCCATCTGAGATTCGACCAACAATGTTTGCATTATCAGCAAATTTATAGGTGGTATTTGATGTGCACATTTGTTAACTCGATATGCACACGGATGTAAGGAAGATCGAGGGATATGGACAGGGTAGGAAGGAGGGAATAGAGTTTCAGTGCATTTGATTTGATTTTTAGCTGGAATGACAATACATTGTGGGCCGAACGGCCTTTTCAGGGCTCTATAGATTTTTTGGCTCTATGCACTATGATAACTGTAATTTTCTTCTAGATTTTCTTTCCATATGGAAAAAAAACACGTGTTTGCAGCACTGGGCTCTAGTGGCGCAATCGGTTAGCGCGCGGTACTTATATGGCAGTACACGGCGGAGAAATGCCGAGGCTGTGAGTTCGAGCCTCACCAAGAACACTCGTGATTTTTAATGGTTGCAATGCCCGGGTGACTAGGCGTCTCTCAAGCTGAGCATTCCACTGGAATCTTACATTTGATTTGTACCTCTGAGACACCCTGCTTATTATTTGTATTTAACTTCGAATCGATGCAGCTTTGATTTTGATCTGAGAAGGAGAGTGTGAGTTTACACCCAGGGTTGTGTGCTCAGTCCACTGTTGTTCACTCTGCTGACCCCGACTGTGCTGCAACACACAGCTCGAATCACATCATCAAGTTCGCCGATGACACGGCCGTGGTGGGTCTCATCAGCAAGAACAACGAGTCAGCTTACCGAGAGGAGGTGCAGCGGCTAACGGACTGGTGCAGAGCGAACGACCTATCTCTGAGTCTGAACAAAAAACCCAAAAGAGATGGTTGTTAACTTGAGGAGGGCACAGAGCGACCACTTCCCGCTGAACATTGACGGCTCCTCCGTAGAGATCGTTAAAAGCACCAAATCTCTTATTATTTATTGTACTGCCTGCACTGTTTTGAGCACTTTATGCAGTCCTGGGTAGGTATGTAGACTAGTGTAGTTTTTGTGTTGTTTTTACGTAGTTCAGTGTAGTTTTTGTTTTGCTTCATGTAACACTATGGTCCTGGAAAACGCTGTGTCGTTTTTACTGTGTACTGTACCAGCAGTTATGGTCGAAATGACACTAAAAAGTGACTAGACCTGACTTGATTTGACAATATTCATATTAATTTAAGAAACCCACCCGGATGTCCCATCTAAACCACTTGCACTGACTATGGTAGCATCTTGTTTTTATCAAGTTCTGTTCTGTTTTGCTATGCTTTGACTACAGTTATAACATAGCTACTTGTATCTGGCAGACCCTGCTAAAAGCTGTTAGAACCCCGTTTAAAAACCCTAACCCTAACCCTAATGCGTGTCTGCTAAGATAAGTTGGTTTCTTGATAATTTTGTTAAGGAGGCGTATTGGGTGTTGCCTTCATTAGTCAGGGGCTTGAGTTAAAGCGCCGCGAGGTATTGTAACTCTAAAATAGTTACAATAGCCTCCTTACAGAAAGGATGTGAAAGTTTACAGAGGCTGCAGAGGATGTTTACCATGGGGCTGAGTGGATAAGACATTCCGGACATTCTCTTGGGAGATTGGGAGGTTGAGAGCTGACTTGATAGAGTTTAACAAGATACGTCTCTACCGAAAGAAGTATAAGTTGCGTCTTCCCACCGCCAGCCTAGGGCGAGATGTAGCACTTCCATAGCACCCTCCCCAACTCAGGGTCACGTGGGACCATGGGAGCAGGTGATAGATGGTCGTATGTGCTGCTGATGCCGGTCACATATGCTGCTTATGTCATCACTGACACCAGGAACAAATTCGCTGAAGAGTATTGATGACGGCTGGAATCAGCTGTCTTGTAAAGGTACTTTCTAGGAGAAGGCAATAGTCAGTGCAAGTGGTTTAGATGGGACATCCGGGTGGGTTTCTTAAATTAATATGAATATTGTCAAATCAAGTCAGGTCTAGTCACTTTTTAGTGTCATTTCGACCATAACTGCTGGTACAGTATTGGATAAGTGCACGGATAAGTGGGATATGGATGGCCACAGTCCGGGTGAGGTCGATGGGATTAGGCAGTGTAAATAATTCCCCAATGACTGGACGGACTGAAGACCCTGTTTCTGAGCAGTAGTTTCCTGTGGCTGTCTGACTATATGTCTGGATTACAACGTCAGTGTCTCGCAACTCCGACCAATCTAGAAAGTCGTTGATGCTGTTCGATCCCTCTGTCCTTGCACACAATGAAGCAAGTAGACTGAGTAAAGTGGATGGTTACAGCATGAGGAGATAGATGTGAGATGATAAAGGGAGTATCACACTGCATGAATATATCTTCAGAAAGGCGGTAGAGACAATAGTTCAGGTCTGGAGGTGGGTGTGAAAGTGGTCCCAGTACAGGGAACAAATCTGTTGCTTCGGCTGTGGTAATGGGAACCATTCGCCCCGATACTATACCACAAAGGGTTCATTTAGCCCGAATCCAATCCTTGGACAGAAATGTAAAGTCAGAAACCTTGGCAGCTTTTGACGGCTTGCAGTTGTGGAGACGTCGTGTTTTAATTGTGTTGAATATTAACTCGGGGGACACATTACTTTCGGCGTCTCTTTGTCCTGGAGTCGAAAGGCTTTATTAAATGTTGCATGATTGCCATTACAGATGTTAGTTAACCGTTGAACAAATAAGACCATGCTATTTTCTGCGATATTTTGAAAATATGAATGCATTGCAGATTTAAAATACAACATGCTGTTTGGACATAAGTGATGTCAATTGAAAGAGAGAGAAAAAGATTATGGCCATGAATGGCTTTATGTCAATTGTGTGTTTCTTTAGTTTGTGTTGGTGGGACGATTGAATTAATCTTCTTTTTCACCATACTGGTGACAAAAAAAAATCGTGTCACCTTGCGGGAAGTGATTTCCAGGAACTGATGCGAAGGATGCATATCTTTCCGAAATTCTATGAAGTGCTGGTGTATGCTCGCCTCAGCTCTCCACATCTCACGCTCCCATCTCTTCTGTAGAATACGTGCTTTGCTTTGGAAGTTGTTTGTTCAGTATTCTCCAATTGCCTGTAATGGTTTTGAAGGGAGACAAGTGTGTGCCCGGGTGTTTGCTTTGCCCTCGCTGAATTTTTAGTTTGTGTAGTTTTGTATGTTTCATTTATTATTAATTCAGAGAGAGACACGGATTTCACACTGACCATGTAGATTCAGGGTTAACTGGATCGAAGTTTAAGCGTATCTACACCCGATATGATAAAAACACGATTTCGAAGTGTTGGGAATTGAAATGGGAATTTGGAATTGTCATTCTGGAAGGATGGTTATTTTAATGAGCGCCAGAAGCTGCTCTGAACACTATTAAATGCTGTTTTCAAGTTATAGGTCTCCATTGGAAAAGATTGTTTTGAAGTCATTGTAGCATCTGCCCTGTAACATGTAAATGACTGGTCCGCTTATATAAAGTGGCAGTGTAGTCAATAGCTCAGCGATTTTCTTACGTCATCAGCCCTAATTCCATAAATTATCCAGCTGTTGCTGTGTGATCAGATTAAATCGATTATTTCCCTGAGCCCTATTTCTCGGAACACTGTAACTGCTGAGTGCAAAAGCTGTAAAATTTCCCTGAAAGTCCATCCTCTTAGCGGGGCGCGGCTGCCCGCTGTCTTCCAGCCAGTATTCACTCTATCTACTACATCACCTGCCTTCTGTTAGGAAGTCAGTTCTGAATCAACGAAGGATTACCTAGATCCCATGCCCCCTGACTCTCGGAATTAATACACCTACATCGACTATTCAGATAACTCAACCTGGCTCATATAAGACAACATACCTCTCACAGAGCCACGTTGTCTCTCCGTAGCCAAACTACTTTTCTCCAAATACTCATAAATTCCATCTTTAATAATCCTCTATAATAGTTTACCCACTACTGACGAAAGACTCACTTGGCGATACTTCCAATGAAAACCGCTATTATCTTGCTTCAACAATTGATTAATATTTGCCAACATCTAATCTTTTAGTTCTACGTCCATGGCCAGGGAGGACACAAATATCCTGTCCAGAAGCTGAGCAATGTCTTCGCTTCCCTTCCAAATCAGCTGGACTATTTCCCCTCCGGCACCGGGAAATCATCTATCATAATGATTTCCAAGTTTCCAGCGCATCCTCTTTCTTAGTATCGGCATGATAAACATGTAACAATTACAGCACTGAAACAGGCCATCTCGGCCCTTCTAGTCCGTGCTGAACGCTTACCCTCATCTAGTCCCACTGCCCCGCACTCAGCCCATAACCCTCCATTCCTTTCTTGTCGACATAGCTATGCAATTTTACTTTAAATGACAATCCCGAATCTGCCTCTACCACTTCTACTAGAAGCTCATTCCACAAGATATGGTAGATATCATAGAAAAGGCAATATGCTAGATATGATCTAGCATATCTGCCTTTTCTCTCTGCCTTTTCACGCTGTGTTCACATTGATCAATGAATTCAGTGAGGAGCTTTACCGCCCCCTTGGACTCCAGACCCTTTGGACTCCTCTTTTACCTCTGATCTGCCCACACGCTCCCCAGTCTCCTCCTGTTCTTCGCAGTGCAACTCGTGAAGGCCTTCTCAAGTCGCCTTCTAACTTTTCTAAGTCCATTGTTAAATTCTCTCCTGTGTGTATTGTGACCGTCCATAACCCTACCTAATCCTTTCTCCCTAAACCTCAGGTACTTTTAGTTCTTCCTCTTGACGAGTTGTTACAACTGTACTGTCACCCAGGGTTATATTATGCTATTATCCTTTCCCTGCGACAATGAGACAAGCCCTTACTGAACCCCATGTCAGTGCTCCCTAAACAATCTCCACATATCTGTCGTGCATTTCCACGAGTGCATCATCTCCCAATGTACCTTCCCAAGATCTTGACAGGAAGCACCATAAATCGCCGACTTTCCATTAAACACATTCAATGCTCCCTGGTCCTATCCATGTGCAAGGTAAATCGAGGGCAGATCTGCCCTATTGCTCTGAAATGCTGACCCACCCACAGATCTATTACCTGATACATTTCCTTTTCTAATATTAGATCTGGTATGGACTGTTCGCTAGTCCGCCTGTCTTCATATAATGACATGCATCCGTCCTGGACCCAACTGAGAAATTAAGTCACGTCTAGACCTTTTACTCTGATGAGGTACCAAATAACATTGTGGACGTTTCTGTTACCTGTGTCAATAACATGGCCAATGTCCGATATCCGCTTACCAATCGGTTCTTCACCGTTCCCGTTGCACTTATTTGGTTGATCTGCATAGAATACTCCCATTGGGGTGATCGCGTCTTTCGTGTTTCTGTGTTAGACTCGCCATCGATGAATAAGCAAATGCTCCACGTTGTCCTTCCTTTCTGCAGCTGCGATACTATCCCTGATACCACCGCACTCCCTTTACACTCTGTTACCTGACCCTGTCCATTTTGAAACACCTAAAACACGAAACGTCCTGCAGCCATCCCTGCCCTTGTGACAGTCGAGTGTCTGTGATAGTTTGGAACATACTTCAACCTATGTAGCAATCACGCCAGTAGCACTGCGCGTTTGTTTTTCTATCGACCTGAACTGTATGAAGTCAGCAATTTTCCACCAATTCTGCAATTTCCGGTTGACCATACATATGATTGATTGAGTTTACGACGTGTTTACCAAACCTGTTCATTGTAAAACGGGTTTATTTGAAAACTCCGTGGAAATGCCATTAGACGCGGGCATTATGTACACAGATGGCCATTTAATGTAAACATGTACCTCATTCCATTCCTCAGCTCTTCTCTGAATTTCCTCTGTGTCAGTGTATAGATACAAGTATTGGTGCACACTCTGAGAATTTGCAACATGAACCCAAATTGCTGTAGGATGAATACCGGGGAACTGAAATATCTGTCCTCGTAAAAATAGTTTTGCCTCTGCCATTTCAGGGAATGGGCTACATAGGGCATCCAAAATAATATGAAATTAGCTGATATTGAAAACACCAAAATCATCGATTTTCTGCGTTTTTCCACTTCGGCATCTTTCTGATTGTCGCTGCTGTGCCGAAGCTTTCTGCGGACTCTATTTGCCACAACGATATGTCTTACGGTTAACCCGTTAAACACCAGGATTAAGCCGATTGGTAACAATGGAGTTACAATACTGTCCAGTAATTGGTATCCTTTCCACACGGGTGAAGTGGCGTATTCATATGTGCCGGTACACCGCCACGGCGTGTTGTCAATGATGACGTAAGGTTCAAGGGCAAAATAAACCGGGGCACATCTCCCGCAGCTCACTATAACCACGGTCACGATAACCACCGTTGCTGTTCTCTCGGTGCAGTATCGCTCCCGCAGCTTTCGGCAACATATTGCGATGAAACGATCGAAGGTAAAACTGACCGTGAACCAAACAGAACAGTCCGTCGCTACCATCCCGAATACAAGTGTCAGAGCGCATACAGGAGTGATGAGCAGGGATCTGGAATAAATGTAGATATTGTTTGTCTGATCCACTAAAGCAACAACGATAACCACCATCAGATCCGCTGTTGCCATTCCAACCAGGTAACGGGTGATGCATTCGGAGAGTCCGCATTTTCCCCGAGAGAGGATCACAACCGCCGTTAAATTAACTGCAAGAAATTTGAAAAAAAAAACATTATAAATATGAATAGAATAAATGTAGATATTGTTAGGTCTGTTCCACTAAAGCAACAACGATAACCACCATCAAATCCGCAGTTGCCATTCCAACCAGGTAACGGGTGATGCATTTTCCCCGAGAGATGATCAAAATCGCCGTTAAATAAACTGCAAAAAAATTGAAAAAGTAATAGAAATCTGGTCAGCAACAACTCTCTCTGAATGCACCCATTCTTCCAGTGCTTTTCAGAGTAGGGTTTGTTTGGAAATGGAAAACGGAAATCCAGTGTGTACGGTCTCAGTAGCTGCACTCTGGCTGTCTGACGCATTGGAATGGCAGTGGATTGGCGAAACTCCGACAGTTGACAGCGAGGAAATGAACTCCCCGACTAAAGTACTGGTGAGTCGTCGATCTCCCCAGTAACCGACACCATTTCCATTATTAGAGGTAAAGGTGCTGACAGGTTTGTTTGTAGCGATGACAAGGTGGAATGAAGGAGATATATGCAAGAGTTTTCATTTCCTCATTTGCAGAAGAACAGATCTGTGTGTCGAAAATAGACTGGACCGTCATTTGAATAAGCTACCACGTTGTTATAGTGTCGAATTCTCTGCACTGATAGAGACTCGGACCTGGAAAAGCAGAGACCTGCGTCACTTCATAAAGCCTAGCGAAGTGAAATTATGAAACATTGATAATATTGGCACCGACTTAAATGACAAAGAAAAAATTGCGATCGAAGTATGGAAAATGTACATAAAACAATCAGAACCCTGAACCCTCCACTCTGGAAACGTTTCAGCCAATGGTAGTATCTGTGCTCAGTAAGAGCGCAGATAACGCAGCAGAGAAGCAGTAGAGTAACGACGGCACATACATAAAGTGACCAGCTCCGGCATCTTACCGGGGACACCAACCGCTACAAGTGTGGGATAGAGAACGGCCGCGATGTAGTAAATTGCCGGATATCCCATATTCCGTCAGAAGCAGCGTTCAGTTGTACGGAGCGTTTCAGCTGCTCAGATGGACTGGTGACCGGTTTAGCAGACTTTTATTGAGGGGAGAGCAATTCCACTGAGGCAATTAGCGTGGCGATCACGTCAGGGACATTAGTGACAACCAACTGCACAAACACTTACGTTAAACTATTTTTATCACTGTTCCCTTGTCATTAATTTGACTCCTCAAGGGATATTGCAATCTCATTATTTTAAAACAAAATATGACGTGAATTTTCCATGTTATTTTTCATGATACATGGCTTCAGCTATTTAAATAGGATAGTTTTATATCTATGTAGTTTTCAAAGTAGGCATTCATCTTGAAGTCGATTTATTTTGTAACATTTGACGGAGCTCATTCGCTTCTGAAATTGAGGGAAGGAGTTTGTTCTGGCGGGTGAAATGGAGAACACTTCTTTATTAAAGGGGAACATTCGTTCATTCTTTTCTTTCGTTCGATCCAGTCATTCCGGGCGGTTTGAGTGTTGCATATCACAGTGACAGCTGACATGTGTTACAATAAAATACACTGCATATATTCCTGCGAACACTGTAAAAGATCCACAGCGATATTCCAGAGACCTGTGATAAAAAAAGGGAGCGTGTCCTCGGGAAATTAGCGAGGGCTGTGGATAGATTGAAGAACAATGTTTTCCAGCGCACAGATGGGCGGTTTGGCAGGAACCTGACCCCTGCCAATGAATGACCGGGCCGTCCCACACCCGTGACGTCCGATGCAGTCTATTTCACTTTGAATATGTTCTCAAACCTGCAACAATTCTACCACTATTTCTCCATCCATTCTCTGTCCGAACAAAAGCAGCAAGTTCCCAGTCTGTTCTATTATTTGCCACGAAGTTTTATTTTTTTTCTCCTGATTTACTGTCAGGTATATTGCCTTTCGAGCGTCACTATGAGTATGTGTAGAACAGCGGAAGTGTTCAAGCACACCTGTCAATCACACTTTCTTCTGCTCCTGCAGTGAACCGCTCCGTGACGATTGTGGTTCTCGTACTGATGAGCGGCCCTCGGCTTATTGGAGAGTCTCATCACTCTGTTTCCATTGTAGTACTCGTACTATTGTGAAACCCTCAGTTAACTCCAGAAAGTACCAACTCTGCTTTCAAATTCATCCTTCCGAAGCGAATCACTTCGTACTTTTCCGGGTTCAACTCTATCTGCAAATTATCACCGCTGCCCTGAGTTCTGTCTATATCTTGTTGTAATCTCTGACAAGCTACTATACTGTCCATATACTGTCCAATTCCAGCAACTTCCACATCATTGAAAATGCAATAAACCATCCTGTCGCCTCGTCTTCCAAGTAATCGATAAAAACACAAAAACCTGGGGTCTCAGAAAAAATCTCTGCAGAACAACTGTCACCAACATCCCGGGAGCAATCGCTCCATCCACAACTATCCTCTGTCTTCTGTCGGCGTCATTTCTAAATCCACCAACGAACTTTCCCTGGATGCCAAACCTTTTGACTTTATGAATGGACCTACCTTGGCTAACTTTAACGCCTTGTTAAAATCCAACCATATCAGCTGAATTATCCCCCACTTCATTTCCAGAAGACCATGTAACAAACACGTTCCCCCATCTGTTTCTCCCTTCCATTGTCTCCGCCTAAGCTTGGGCGAGAGTAAAACTGTGACCGATCCTCAACTTCCGGGTAAAACCGGAAGTGGTTGCCCAACTCACATAGGGAGCAACTGCTATATCATCCACGTCACCGTCGATTGTCTAAAAAATAAATCTAAGAGGATCATCTCATCTCGCTGCAGAGAATCTAATTGACAGTGTTTTCTGGAACTCAGCGACTAGAGGACATTGACTATCACCAAAGGGTTGAAGTTTTTTAATATGATACTCACCCAACTTGTTTGGAGCGGTCTATATACTGATGGACCGGATCTGTCGGGGATATCATATGTCCCTACAAATCGCGAAGCTGTAAAGGGGCTTGGCTGATGTAGAGAGATCATGACCTTCTGTCCGATTTCCAACTTTTGCGGTTTTGTTCGCACCTCGAAATAAGCTTTAGTGTGCTGTTTCCTCTGTCACACATTATTAGCGGCGACATAATCGGGCTCCTTAATAGAGTCAATTAAACGCTACTTGCATTGGTCCTTTCCTATGCCATCATATTCGGCCTGTGATAAATCCAGCCCAAACAGGGATGCTACCCATTTCATTTCAGATTAGATTGTCTTTAAAGATCTTTTCATCCGTTCAGCAATTGCACTCTATTGTGATCGATAAGGGAAACCAACCTGTGTTTTACCCCAGACAGTTTCATTACATTTTGTATCACATGTGCGGAGTAGCAGAGACCATGACTGATTCTGGAGAGATTTGCAATCCCCAAAGGGTGGAAATTCCGTCCAACATAATCCTGACTGTAACGTCACCGGTTTTCATCATCGAGTTGGGGAAGCCTCTCTCCACTTGGTGATCGCATCCCCTATCTCGGGGATATAGTTCAGTCCTCCAGGGCATGGAGGTGAAAATCCAACAACATAATCCTACAAGTTAACACATGGTCCTTCTACGGAGCGGGTCTTAAAACTGCTTCTATATGCCGATTTATCTGGGTTATCATTGTTCACAAAGCAAACAATTCTTTCAATAATGTCCATCTCTTCACAGTTTAGGGCAGCAACACAGATTCTTCAACTGTTCCATAATTCTATCTGCTCTGTGATGCCCACAAAAGTCATGGTGACGATACATCATATGATTTCTTTCACTTTCTGGCACCACAAATTTACCATAATTAAATACAGTCCAATTCCGTGCCTGTATCCCTCTATATTTCCCAAACTGTTCAGTATTCTCTCCTCTTCGTACCTTTGCTAACTCCTGATCCTGTTGCTGTGTCATGACTAAGTCTATTTGTGTACAGTTTGCTGTTTTCACTGTTATCCCTACCTCTAAATCTGGATTACATCTCATAATCCAACTTGACTCTAGTTTGGAGAACCCACCAACCTTCCTGCTCCCTTCCGGGTAAGTCTGTAACTGAGCCTTCACTTTTTTGTTTAAATCCGGACGTGTTTCCTCTTCTCTTCTTAAATATGTACTTCAACATGGGAGCTGATGGTACAGGTTTGACACCCATTGGGGTATAACCTCGAGATTCCCATAATGGTAAATATTCAATTAAAGTGCAAGAGTATGCGGTGAATGAATGGAGATGGGTCATGTACCGTCTCATTCGTTATCTTGTTCAGCGCAGAAGTAGGGAGTCAGAGGGCTTGTTCTTGTGCTCTACTGTTCCCATGATCCTATCAGGTCCACGTGATGCGTTCACATTGTAATCACAATGTATTAATCAACAGCTGCCCATTCTCCTCCATTTATCCCGTTCTTCAGCACTGATGGGTGTCATAAGACACGGTGTGTTGCAACACAGGAGTAAACTCTTCCGCCCACCATGTCTCTGACGAGCAGAACATTCCCGGCTGAGCTGTAACGTAGGGAGTGCCGCCAATTTCTCGGGAGGTCATCAATCAACCGGATGCTACAATGTGGAATTAAGGATTATTCCAAATATGAAACATGATCTTCTCTGACATGCCTACTCACAAACCCTCTCAGTGCTGCACAGAACAACGTAGACACAATTTTATCAATGGAAAATACATGGCATCTGCAGGGAAGTCTCAAGTTGTCGTAAGAAACTCGAAATTAATACTATACTATGTATGAGTGGGACATAAGTCGAATAGATTCATGGGCTAGTGCGCATTGAGAAATATGAGACAGAATCGGCAGCAGATACACGGTGAAGGTAGGAATTTAGAAATGCTGAAAGGAAATGAAGCTGGAACATGAAAATATCTGCCTCGGTTGGACCTACTTCGATCACATTATTAAGTTAGCTACTCAGTTATATATATAGAAAGTAATGAATTTATTTTATTTGATTATTTTCATTCAACATTTAGGTGGTTCTTTTGCCAAACCACAGAAAGTTACATATCACGTGCTGCTCAATTAGCTCGATGTGATTGAGTAACGAAAAGCCTGCAGAATGATGCCGGGCCGAATGGTCTGTTTGTCATATGACTCTACAACGCCAAATGTCCTGCTCGATACAACCGTCATCATTCGTCAGTGCACTGTCCATCTCACAATTATAACATCAACCAACTGCAGGAGACTCCTGCTCTAAAAAATCGCTCAGAAAATATAGAATCTATCTTAAGATTATTTAATAGGTTTGAGGAACAGTGGGAAAGAAGGAGAAAAAATACACTCGCTCACACTGAATCAGGTCTCAGATGGACCGAAATGAAACGACACACTTAATGCTGGAACCAAGGCACATAAAATACAGATTGTCACCCACACTCTCACCCTGTAACAGAGACTGACAGGTACAGAATGAAACCCACACTCTCACACTGTAGCAGAGACTGACAGACGCAGAATGAAACCCAGACTCTCACACTGTAGCAGAGACTGATCTCCACAATTTGAACTGCACACTCTCACACTAAACCAGAGACTGAGAACTAAAGAACCTCACACTGCCAGTCTGTAGCAGGGATTGAAATCTGCAAAATTGACCCACACAGGCTCTCATTGCACAGGAGATAGATGAATGCAAAATTAACCACCACTCTTCGCACTATACCGGCGAAAGTCTGGTGATGAATGAAACACACACTCTCATATTACCCGACTGAATGTCTCTCATTTGTCGATTGTCACTGCACTGCTGTCGTCCTCTCTCACTAATTCTGCATTTCATGTGAACTGCATATTAACCCTCTCTTCATTTGCAGTTTGAAACCGACTTCATGCTCAATCCTTTCCTTTCTCTGGCAGAATGGCCTATTAATCTGTCCTCCCAATTTATTGTTCTTCTTTCCTTCCGCTGCGAATAATCCTTGTTTCTACAACATGGCCTTGCAGCTGTTTCAATGTCGCTTTTGTTTCTTGAATCCCTTAATCGATATTCAGACTCCACAGTGAAATATTGTCGTCAACGTGATCCGATTGGGAAGAGAAAGCCATGAACTGGGAGAGCGACAAAGAATTTAATATATGTACTGACGTTTCTGTGTGCGTGTGTGTGTGTGTGTGTGTGTGTGTGTGTGTGTGTGTGTGTGTGTGTGTGTGTGTGTGTGTAGAGAGAGTGTGTATGTTGTTGTGTGTGCGTGCTTGTGTGTGTGTATCTGCTATTAATGATTCCTAATATGGTTTATTTGATGGTGTGGCCTTATTTGTCGGTCCTGCGTTTATTTCTGTCAGGACACTGCAAAGGTAATGCCAAGGACACGGGCATTTTCATGTTCAACCATGCGATGAATCGGAATGGAATCAAAAAGTATTTATACCAGGGAGAATTGTGCTGATGGTTGTGCTCGTAACCCATTGCACAGTGAATGTGTAGTGGCCTCATCATCCCATTATATTACTACAGCTAATTGAACACCACAGTATTTCAGCATCAAACTGTTCATCAGGTGGATTCGGCAGCGGCTTTGTCTATCACCTTACTGTTACAGAATCCACAGCACGAGCAGGAAATTTTATATGTATACATTGTAAGATATATAAGAGCTACACAATTATACACACACACACACACACACACACACACACATACACACACACACACACACACACACACACACACACACACACACACACACACACACACACACACACACACACGTGTCAGCTTCAAGGTGTCGGAAATAAGCATTATACTGGGGAAGATGATCACAGTTTTAATAATCGGTGTCGTCCAGGTCTGATGGAGAACTGGACAGAGTTCCTGTGTACACAGCGGGGAAGTTTTATATCTGGTGGCACATAGTGGACGGGGTGGGATGGGTTTGCTTTCTGAGCGGCCAATGTGGAGCTGCTTAAGCAAAAAATAGTCAATGACATTAACTGAGAGTCTGTAGGAGGAGACTGGGAGGGTTATCATGTGTCCCTGGATCCAGAGCACACTGAGGAGAAACCGGATCTATTTGTGGATGAAACAGAGTGTACAGTGAACATTGCCGAAAATTTGGAAACATCGATTCCGGATGCTTGTGGAAAGAGAAGCACAGTGAAAGTTTGGAAAATGGGAACAGTCGTGACCGCTGTCAATACAACTGTGGAATGTTGGAAATGAAGCCGCTCATTTGGAACATTCCCACAGAATTCACACCTGAGACACTGCCGGTGATGTAATTTGTTTGTTCAGTAACAATGGTGGGAGTTGGGACCTTGTCACTGGAGATCGATCCCCTGTACAAATCAGAGCCTTTTGCAGTACATCAGCTCAGAGTGTCTTGCCGAGCTGTGGAATTCAGAGCAATAACGTTCACTGCGTCACTCAAATGGGATATCCAGTAATCTGGCGGATAGAAGACATTTACTACCCTGTTATTTCAGCCGTTGGAATTCCCGGTAAGCCGCTGTCTCACCTGCAAACGGCTAGATGACAACGATTTAGATCCGGTAAAATGTACTCTGTGACACCAGGGATACCTAGTGAAGTAGGAAGAAGATGGAAGGGACGTTCAAGTAAATCCTAAATTGTGCAAACCCTAACTTCGGTGGTATAAATAAGGAACTGACACATGTTATCACAGCAAAGGACGCCGGGCGAGTGTGACGCTTTTAAGAAGCCATCGGTGGCAGAATATCCATGTTAGAGTAATGGGCATTGCGGGCAACATTGGACCAGCTATTTTGAATATGGTCATTAATGGCCTGAAGATGGAAAATAAGGAGATATGTGTCAGACATTGGCAGGTGTGATAAAGCCAGGTCTTTGTTAAGCGACTTGTTAGTTCACTAATAGTGTAAAGTATGGCCGTATAGAAAAAATGAATGGGGAAAGCAAAACATTATTTTCACGTACTGGTCTAAAATATTATATCTATATATTCAGTGTGCCTAATACGTTTGCGTGTTGGCGCGTGGCCTAGTGGACAAAGCATCTTACTAGTAACCTGAAGGCAGCGTGTTTGTGTCCTTGAGTAAGGCACTTAACAACACATTGCTCTGCGACGACACCAGTGCCAAGATGAATGGGTCCTTCCCTTGTAGAATATCGGTTGCGTGGAGAGGGGAAGGCCTGCAGCTTGGGCAACTGCTGGTCTCCCATACAACCCTGCCCAGGCCCTGGTAAAACCTTGCCTAAGTAAGAAGAAGACGTTTGCACAGTACTGCTCTTACACTTACGTATGCACTTACCTATGTTAAGTGATGCTGACGCTGATTCTGACGTGGGTCTCCGATGCGGGATGAGAGAGGAATCGGGGCAGGGCGAGGAATTTCGTGGCTGGGATCAGGAATAAAGGAGGTGGTAGGGAGCGTGGAACATCAGAGAGATATTCTGTAACTATCAATAAGTGCATTCTACGCCAGGATTGATAAAACTTTCAACGTTGGAGAGCGAGCTCAAGAGTGAGATTCAGATGGAAAGTATTTACCTGCAGAGGCAGATAGTGCCGCCGGCAGAGATCACATTAAGTAATTGGGCAAAGTAGTGACAGGTATGGAGGTGTGGGGGATACATTTAGAAACGAACGATTAATGTGTAGAAAGGTTGTAAATGGGGGAAAAGTCAGAAATAAGAGATACATATAGAGTTATGGCTCCTTGTTCTGGATTTCCTGATGGCTACCTTGCAGGTTAAATCGGTGGTAACAAAGACAACATGCAATGCCGGCACTCATATCACTCGAATTCGATGGCACAGAAGTTGTGGACACAAAGACATTGGATGTAGCGAAGAAACGGGTTTAAATTTTCTCGAATGGTGAAGGGTCTAACTGTTTCTGGGAGAAGGAAAGAGTTTGGAGTTGTGGAACAGATCACTCGAGAAGGAAAGGCGGAGAGCTCGATGGAGCGAATGAACAAATTCCGCTCCTGTACACAGTGGTTAATGCTCTTATCCCAGGTAGTTTGTACGTCTGAATTAACCATCTGGCCTTGGCTCAAAGCCGTCCTAAAGTGCCTATTGGCCGATTCTACGGTGTTGAATTTCTTGAAGTTTTTGTTACCTAGGGAAATGAGGAATAAAGACTCCCTCCTCGTAGTTTCATGAAAGACAACTTCAGAGAAAAACTTTCTGCAGATGATAATTAGACCTTGTTCAGAATTTCTCTTTGCTGGTGAACACATCACAAATTTGATACCAACTCACTGGACACAGGTACACTCAGAGTTGAAGTTCCGATGTCTGTCTACGTGGATTCTGACTGCTTATCGCATATAGAAGGAGGTGCCGATGTTGGGTGTAATCAGCTAAATTTCTGAGTACGGGCCAGACTCGAACTGATCTCCGGGGCGCTCAGTGTGAATTCCACCCATCTCCTCGTGAAGGCAATATTTCCACTAGGTGTCCCGATACCTTTCTGTCACCGAGACGAAACGGCTTTGTAGGTCACCGGACGAATGGCCAATTAGGGTGCGGTATTCGTTGTCGAAAGGGGTGCGGTGGGGACAAGTACGGGAAAATGGTGAAATAAAAATAAGAGGTAGTGTGAACGTAATTATTGGTAGGAGATGCAGGTCGGGGACTGCGGGTGACGAGGGTCTGTAACTGTGCTCTGTGCCTCTCTCTCAGGCGTTGAACCAGTTTTATTTTCCCCGCGTCCACATTCTTCGATGACCGCAGAATCTGTACTAACAAGATTGAAATTACTACGGCTGGCTCTGAGCTGAGAAGAACCTAGACGTTTTGATTATTAATTAGCTGAATAATTGACGTGAGCGGACATTTCGCTGCGCTGATGAACTGCTCTCTAAACTTGGACTGAGTTGTCCCGTATATAAACGTGTTTGTGCAGCAACTTAGTATCAACAGCATGTATCCGAACTGATCAAATATTTGTTCCGAATCGTTGTAATTATTTGGATTCAGTCCGGCAATGGTGTTATAAAGGAATTCGGCAAAATGCAACGACCACAGAGTGATGAAGCTTCCGGAGGTGGTGAGAAGTAAGATCACAGACCTCCTCCTGCTCTCCAACTCCGGGTCACTGCGGTTCTCCGCCTTGATCTGACCCCTCAGCCCCTTACGGACGCGACTCGTCACTAAAATGTATCTGACCGTCAGAAAGTTGAACAGTAGTATGAACACGAACGGGAGTAATGGCGATAGAACGGTAGCTAACCATCTATACCCAACCCACACGGTATGTTTTATAGTATCCTGGCTTTGGAATATATTCCCAGGGTATATTGTCAACCACTTTCGCTGGATGATATATGAAGAAACAGGGCACATTTATAATACAGAGCAGAGTGCCAGTTGCCGTTAGAACCACAGCTGCAGTTTTCCCGGTGCAATACTTCGCTTTCCGCTTCTGGCAACATATGGCGACAAACCGATCAATTGTAAAAGTGACGGTGAACCAGACAGAACAGTCAGTGGCTGCCTCTGCCAGGGCAGAGATCGCGCTGCACACGGGGGTGATGTCCAGGAAAGTCCCGGGGAAGTAATAACTGATCTGCCACAGTGTCACATCAAAGATGATGGTTAGTACATCCGCCGTTGCCATGGCCACCAGGTACCGCGTGTTGCAGGTGGAGAGGCCGCACTTTCCCCGGGACAGGATCGTAATCGCCACTAAATTCACTGGGGGGAACAACAAAAAGAACGAGTTAATTTTTGTCTCGCCGCTCCATGGGTCTCAGGGCAGAGATAAGCTGGAAATTGATCCAATCACACATTGCAGACAGCTCGCTTCCGGAATTTTAGAAGGTCCAAAGCTTGAGTCACAAATATCTCACCAGCCTGCAAGCTGGCTGAAAGGGTGGGGTTCTCGGTACGGGAGGAAATCAGTCTTTTGGGCGGTTTGGAGAGAACAATACGTCACCAGTCTGCAAGCTGGCTGAAAGGGTGGGGTTCTTGGTACGGGAGGAAATCAGTCTTTTGGGCGGTTTGGAGAGATCAATATCTTACCCGCCTGCAAGCTGGCTGAAAGGGTGGGGTTCTCGCTACGGGAGGAAATCAGTCTTTTGGAAGGAGGCATTGTCAAATGATCGCCGAGGGCGGTTTGGAGAAATCGCTGTAGATCTCCCACATCAGGTTTTCGACTGACGTGTAAAGCCTGTATACCTCGGCTACTTTCTCGGCGATGGTGACTGCCGCATTCCTGTCAGGTTTGTTCTGGATTCTTCCCATACACAAAAACTCCGCTCCCTCCGCTTCAGTCCTTTTACAAAGTTTAGAGCAAATTATTTCCCACGTTCACGTGTCTTCGCACCCTCCGCAACTCCAGTTTACCGTCTCTGTGCCGGAGCCCCACTCGGCTCACTTCTCTTAAAATTCGCAACTCCGCTTGGCTGCGGGTCCTTCACACTGTGTCAAGGAAACCAAGCAGAAGTTTTCAATTTCTGCTTTAAAAGATTTTGTCTGACCCGGTGAATGTTACGGGTATTTTGGACGTTAGTGCTTAAACCATCCAATTTCCAAAGGAAAGACAATATAGGTACCTCAACCATTGACCTCTTTCGGGGTATCTCCAAATTGCTGCAGCATTATTCTAAATGCTTCGATGCTTATTGTTCTAGTGTTGGATATCGCATAAATCTGACCCCGTGTGACCTCTGTCGGACACCGTTTTGTTGGCTCTTAATTCCCTCCTCACTTCACGGACAATCGGGCGTGTAAAGAAACCCTGGCACACTATAAAACACACATACCCTTATTTCAAATTGCGAAACTCGGAGTGTTGTTTCCCTGAATCTCACAGAGGTTTCGCTTCCAGGGACGCCTTCAAACTTACAACACTTTCTTGAAACATAGCGCAATATCATTAAATTTGAATGGAGAGCACGATAAGGTATTGATACAGAATAACACCAAGTCTCCTGTGAAGGTGCCGAGAAGTCTGAATTATCGACTTTTACTTTGACAATGGTTTTGATAAATCAAAACCTTAATTACTGAAATGAAGCCGCAAATTGAATCCATCTCTCCGATCTTCCAGTGTACATCTGGTTCAAGTGGCCTTTTATTTTCATCCATGGCCACTGATTACTCAGCATGAAAAATTCTAAAAGAATACAGAGTTTTGTCACAATGACTCCACCGCACTCAGTGATACACCAGCATCACAACGCTGTCGGTAACTGAACGAGTCCAAAGCCGCGCACAGAGAGCTGCAAATGTTAGCTCGCCACTGTTCTTACCGGGAACACCAATAACGGCAATGATCATGTACCATATCTTCCTCACAGTGAAAAATATTTCAAGCATGCTGTGTGACATTCAACCTGTCTTCCAGCTGCCCGCGATCTCGCTGAATAATCTCTGAGCTTGTGAATCTCCGCGGTCATTCATTTATACTCGCTCCATCACACTGAATATTCATTACTACACAAGGCTGACGTGTCTTCCAACAGCCGAGATAAAAATAAACATGATGTCATTCAAGTAAAATCCCAATTGTGATGAGGCATGGATCGCTTGACCCGAAGTTGCAAAATCTCAAAGATGAAGAAATGACAATTGGAGAAGTCAGTGAATGTTGTTGTGAAACACTCTCAGGCCGACCTATCGGTTTCAAAATTGTTATTGTTGATCTTGTCCATTCCTAGGCTGCATAGACTTTGTCATCATAGACCACTGATGCACTGTCATTGGGATGCACTGTTTTACTCTGGAAATTGTCTCCGTTTTAAATCACAGCAATAATATATATATATGCAATAATATGCTGTTTGTGTCATCTTGTAATACAGTGAAGAGCATTAAATCAAGTCCAGGCTTACGAAGAAAATGAACGCAGGCAAATCACTAATAAAATTAATTACAACACACAAAAAATGCTGGAGGAACTCAACAGGTCAGGCAGCATCTTTTGAAATGGGTAAACAGTCGATGTTTCCGGCCGCGACCCTTATTCAGATTAATGAAGGCTCCTTCGAGTAATTGAGCTCCATCAACAGAAGCGGAATCCTGAGTGTCAAACCATCTCAATTCCTATCTCCATTCCCGGTGCGAAATGACGGTCTTTGGGCTCCTCTTGTGCGTGATAAGGCCACTCTCAGGCTGGGTTAATAACCCCTTACATTCCGGCTTGGTAACTTCAAATCGTAGGGCATGAACATGGATATCTCTGTTTTCCATTGACTCCCACTTTCCTTTACACTTTTCCTCATTTTCCTACCACTTTCCCCTGATACCTCTCCTCCTTCCCCTTCTCCCATGATCCACTCTCCCCTCATTTCTGATTCATCCTTCCGGAGCTCTTTGCTTTTCCCACATTACTTCCAAGGTACTTATTTCGTCCATCTTCCCCAACCACCTGACTTCACCTATCAACTTCCATATGTTTTCCCCTCTCTCTTCCGTGATGTCTTCCGACTTCACATTCCGAAAAGTCACAGTTTATACATATTCAAAGACTCGTAGCGAAAGGTTTCAATGTCTAGCCCTATTCCTGACCCGACATATGGTTCCATAGACTCCTCTTCTACCAGGATAAGGCCACTCTCAGGTTGGAAGACTAACACCTTTTATTCGGTCCAATCATAAGGGATAAACATAGAAATCTCTAAATTCCGTTATTTCCCCTTCCACTTGCCCGCCCCTTTTATTTCTCCTCTCCTGCTCTGCCTCGGTTCACAAGGCTGATTCCGGGAATGAAGGGGGTCAACATATGAGGAGCGTTTGGCAGCTTTGCAGTTGGAAGAATACGTGGCGAGCTCATTGAAGCGTATCGACTGTTGAAATGACTAGATACGCTGGATATTGGGAGGAAGTCTCTTATTGTGGGGGTATCCAAAACTAGAAGGCACAGCTTCAAAATGGTGGGTTGACATTTCCGAACGGAAGTAAAAATGACTTTGTTTTCAGCCAAGGGGTGGTGAATCTGTAGAATGGTCTACCACAGATTGTGGTGGAGGCCGCCTGTGCGTATATTTAAGGTGGAAGATGATCGTTTTTTGATCGGTCAGCGCATCAAAGCGAGAAGGCAGGTGTATGGGGTTGACTGGGATCCGGGATCACCCTTGATGCAATGGCGGAGCAGACTCGATGGGCTGAAAGGACTAGTCCTGTTCTTATGGTCTAAACTTCAACTGCTTGTACATTTCCATAGAGGCTCCTGTAGACTGAGCCGTCAATCGTTCTCGGTTGCCTTCTCCCCTCCCCCCAAAATTTTGTTCTGGTATTTTCCCACATTCGTTTTGCAGTCTGAAACATGGTCGCGGCTTGAAAGTGCAACTGTTTATCCAGCTCAATAGACACAGCCCGGCTTGCTGGATTTCTCCGGCATTGTGAATGTGCATCAAATTGATGTAGTCCATCACATGGTAAACCAGCTCCTATCGAAGTTCACGCCTGTATGAAACAAAATAATTCCATCAACGTGCACGGGATCTTCCAATCGTTGCAAATGAATAAACTTACCGAGCGTCTGCGTTCGTTACATTGGATCCAACAATGACAATCGTTTAGCAGATGCACTGAATTGGTAGCGTTGTTGACAGCAATATAGACAATCGAATTGACTTGTCTGACAATCTGAACTGCATGTTCACTGGATATATAACACACCATTGAATATTGTTTGTTTTTGTTTTACCTGACGTGCTTCCTCGATGTCTTTGAACGTTGGGAACCGAGTGCCGCACGGAGAAGCCTTTCACTGTGCCTGGATACTCCTCGTAGTGATATACCAATGGGCTGTCAGTTATGAAATGACATTGATCAGCCTGTTAAACGGTCTGCGAAGGGCAGACAGGGGTGAATACTGAAGTATGTGGTGATTATCTTCCACGGATGGGCAGGACTCGAATATTCGCAAAGAGTGACGGGGTTCTCGAGAGTGCTGATGTAGAGCCGGGCAAGGTAATTGAAGGTCAGTCATCCATGAAAGCAGGTGTGCGGATGGATAATATGGGTTCAATACATTGGAAATAACTGCCTTCACTAACGGGAAAGGTCCTGATGCAATAATACACAATACTGGTCAGATTCGAGTTGCTGATCTCCATATGTAAAGGATGTGATTACAGTGGAGTCGATGGAGAGAGGATTCCCCAAGAACATTTCAGATATCAGACGGGACCCGCCAGTTTTTAATTGAAGTGGACGGTGAATCGTTGCTTCACACAGAAGTTTAATAATTCTGAGCGGTTTGCAGTGTTCATCAATGAAACAATTTCTCCATGTCAGGCGCATCTAATAAGGAGGGCATGGGTTGAGTGGAAATGTAAGCTTTGCGTAAGTTAGCCTAAGCTGTTAACTTTCCTCGTTTCATTCTGATGTAAAGAATTGACGCAGCGATTTCTTTACAGATCTGCCGAACTGTGCTACTGAACATTCAGTGTCCACAATGAAGTTTCCATGATGTTAGAGAGAGAGAGAAAGAAACATAAGCGACACGTTCTCCGCAATACTTTTTTGCGTGGTCACGTGGTTGATCCCGACCTTCCTGGTTAACCGCACTTTAACTCCAATTCCATTGATCCGATATTTTCTCTGTCTACGCCCTTCTCCACTGCCTTCGTCAGGCAGAGCATAAACGAGAGGAACGGCATTTCATCAACCAATTGGATACCATCCAACGATCGGAAATGAGCTGATTTCTTTTTACTAGACCGGCTGAACTGCGGTGATGCCCATGACCCCTCCTCGCCCCGGCACCATATAGTCCTAAAGGCGGTCAATAGTTCACTTTCTACAGAGGCTGCAAAAGCTCCATGGTCCATGTTCTAATTTACCTTTACCGTCCCGTCACTTCTACGTTGGAATTTGAGACTGACGCTCTGGACCCAGTCCCGGGGCTGTGTGTAAGTGAGATTCTCTTTAAACGCACTCTGTTCACTGGACGAGTTCTACTGGTCTTTGATTCTGTATTATACCTTGAAACAACATCCGTTATGGAACTCATAGAAAGACAAATGTCTTTGGCCAGAACAGGCCGATTGATGGAAGGGAATGAAGTGGAGGAATGAGGTGACATGGTGTACTAGCAGGTGAGTCACAGATAAAAAATTGCGAGAGTTCTTCGAAATGTTAGCGCCGTTGGTCGAAAGCGGCCGTGCTATAAATGTACAGTAAACACCTGCATGCACCCATAGGTTACCCGTACCCTCCAAAGACCGTGAAATAATCGGAAAGATAACACCCGCGCAATGAGTCTACGCTGTCTCGTCCTGTTACGCTGTTAATCCTGATGTAATCAAGTTTTTGACTAGGGATCATCCACTTCTGTGATGGTTGGTCTCCTAGGAGCTGTCGCTGCCTGTGCTTCTGGAATCCTGGAATCCTCTAATCCTATTTTTTTCCTTATACTTGGGCCACTACTTATCACAATTTCCAGATTCTGTTGAAAAACAAAACGAAATAATTCCGCTGAGATATTTCTACTGCTCTTCCCAATAATGTCTCCATCAGAAGCTTAGATAAATTCATGAATGGGTGAGTTACTGCGGGCTACGAACCAGATGCGCGTCACTGCATACCCATGTGCTTCGACTGAATATTTACCGTTATGGGAAGCTGAAGGTAATATCTCAATAGACAGTAAACCTTTACCATCAGCTCCCTTGATGGAGTAAATATTTGAGAAGGCAAGAGGAAACAATGATGGATGAAAAAAGCTGAGGGCTCAGTTAAAGACATCCCCGGAAGGGAGCAACAAGGCTGGTGAGTTCGCCAAACTAGAATCAAGTTGGATGATGAAATGGAATCCACATCTAGAGATAGCGATGGCAGAGAAACCACGAAACTGTATACTTATAGAGTTAGTCATGACACAGCAACAGGATCAGGAGTTAGAAAATGTACAAAGGGGAGAGGATTCTGAAGAGTAGGTGGAGTGTCGAGTGATACAGGCACAGAATGGGATTGTGCTTAATAATGGTAGATTTGTGGTTCCAGATTATGTATTGTTGCCATGACATTTGTGGGCATCAAGGAGCAGATAGAACAATGGAAAAGCTGAAGAATCTGTGTTGATAGCCGAATTTGCGAGGGGATGTACACCATTATTGCAAGAATTGCTTGTTTTGTGCCCAGTAATAAACCAGATGAATTGGCTATAGAAGTATTTTAAGATATGCTCCGTAGAAGGAATATGTGTTACTTTACAGGATTATGTTGTTGGATTTTTATCTCCATCCCCTGGTGGACTAAAATATATCCTCGAAATAGTGGATGTTTTCACCAAGTGTGTAGAGGTTTCTTCATCTATACCCAAATAGATCATGAAAACCGCTGATGTTACGGCCAAGATTTTGTTTGGAGAGAGTTTTTACCCGTTGGCAATTGACAAGCACTCCAGAATCAATCATGGTCCCCTCTGCACCACACACGTGATCCAAAATGTAATGAAACCGTTTGGGTTAAAACACAGTTGGTATCTGTCATCGACCACAATGCAGTGCAATTGTTGAATGGATGAATATAACTTTAATGACAATGTTAGCTAAAATGAAAGAGTTAGAATGTTTGTTTGGGCTGGATTTATCACTAGCCGAGTATAGTGGCACTGGAAAGGACAAATGCAAATAGCAATTAATTGACTCTACTGAGGAGGCCCATTATGTTGCCGCGCATAATAGGAGACGGAAGAAGCAGCAAAGCAAACAAGGGCAAACAAGGAAATAGGACAGAAGTTTATAATGTCTGTACATCAGCCGACCCCCTTTACAGCTTCGCGAATTGTCGGGACATATGACATCACTGACAGAGCCAGTCCAGCAGTATATCGAGTTCAAACTGCTCCAAATACGTTGGATTGGTATCATATTAACCAACTCAAACCCCTTGGAGATAGTCAATGTCCTCTCGTAGCTGAGTTCCGGAAAACATATTGTCAATGGGATGCTCTGGTCCGAGATGAGATACTCCTCATAACTATGTTTCAGGCAATCGAAGGTTACGTGGATGAAGGAGCAGTTGCTCCCTCAATGAGCTGGGCAATCACTTTCAGTTTGTACCCAGAGGATGAGGACAGGTCACATCTTCGCACTTGCCTAAAGACGGAGACAACAGAAGAGTGAAACAGATGGGAGAACGTGATTGTTACGTTGTTTTCTGCAAATAAAGTGGGGGATAATTGATCTGATATGAATGGATTTTAACAAGACGTTAAAGTCATCCTTGATAGGACCATGCTTAACGTCAGAAGGTTTGGTATCCAGGGAAAGTTGGCTGATGGATTCAGAACTGACGCCCACAGGAGAATAGTTGTGGATGGAGCGTTTTCTCCCTGGATGTTGTTGACAGGTGTCCTACAGAGATTCTCGGCATTTATGTTTTCATGAATGATTTGGATGAGGAGGTGGAAGGATAGATTATTGTATTTTCAATGATGTGGAGGTTGGTGCAATTATGGACAGTATAGAAGGTTGTCACAGATTGCAACAGAACAGTGACAGGATGCAGAACAGCGCTGGAAAGTTGCAGATGGAGTTCAACCGGTAATGTTATAGATGATTCACTTTCCGGTGGGTAAATTTTAAGACAGTGTTCATACTTTCTGGAGTGAACGAAGAGCCACACATTAGTATGATTTCCACGATGGAAACGGAGTGATGAGACTCTCTCCAATAAACCGAGGGCTGCTCATCGGTGCGAGAACCGCACTGCAGGAGCGGGAAGAAGTGTAATTGACAGCTTGAACACATCCGCTGTTCTGCACATACACATCGTGACGCTGGAAAGGCAAAATGCCTGACAGTAAATCAGGAGAAAAAAATACAACTTCGTGGAAAATAATCGAACAGCCTGGGAACCTGCGGATTGTTCACAGATTTCTACTTGCTACTTTTTTTTCAGACAGAGAATGAATGGAGAAATGGTGGTGGAATCGTGGCAGGTGTGAGTATTTTTAAAGTTAAATAGACTGCATCGCATGTTACGGGTATGGGGTGGTCAGGTCATTGACTGGCAGAGGTCAGGTTCCTATAAAACGGCCCATGTGTACGAAGGAAAACATTGTTCTTCAAATTCTCCACATCCCTTGCTCATTTCCCGAAGACACTTTCCCTTTTTGATCACAGGTCTCTGGAATATCACTGTGGATCTTCTACGGTGTTTGGAGGAATATACGTGCAGTGTTTTTGTAATACAGGTGAGCTGTCACTGTGATTTTCATCAATCAAGCCCCCGGAATGACTGGAACAAATGAAAGTAAAGATGAACGGAAGTTCCCCTTTAATAAAGAAATGTTCTCCATTCCACCAGCCAGAACAAATTCCTTCCCTCAATTTCAGAAGTAAATGTACTCCGTCGACTGTTACAATTTAAATCGACTTCAAGATGATTACCAATTTTAAAAGTAACACAGATATTTAAAAAAATAAACTATTTAAATCCCTGAAGCCAGGAATCATGGAAAATAACATTGAAAATTCACATCATATTTTATTTTAAAGAACATAGATTGCAATGTCCCGTGAGGAGTCAAATTAATGACACGGGAACAGTGAGTAAAAATAGTTTAACGTAAGTGTTTTTGCAGTTGGTTGTCACTAATATCCCTGACGTGATCACCACGCTAATTGCCTCAGGGGAATTGCTCTCTCCTCAATAAAAGTCTGCTAAACCGATCCCCAGTCCATCTGAGCAGCTGAAACTCTCCGCGCAACTGAACGCTGCTTCTGACGGAATATGGGATATTCGACGATTTACTACATCGCGGGAATTTTCTATCCCACACTTGTAGCGGTTGGTGTCCCCGGTAAGATGCCGGAGCTGGTTACTTTATGTATGGTGCCGTCGTTACTCTGCTGCGGTATCCGCACTGTTACTGAGCACAGATGCTACCGTCGGCTGAAACGTGTTTCCGGAATGGAGGGTTCAGGCATCAAATGGTTTTCTTTCCATTTCCATACTTCAATCGCAGTGTTTTCTTCTTTTGTCAATTACATTGGTGCCGATATTGTCGTTGTTTCATAATTTCATCTCGCTAGGTTTTCTGAAGTGATGCTGGACTCTGCTTTTCTAGGTCCGAGTCTCTATCAGTGCAGACACTTCGACCTTATAACAACGTGGCAGCTTATTTAAATGATGGTGCAGTCTATTTTCGAGACGTCGGTCTGTTCTTCTGTAAGTCAGTAAATGATAATTTGTGTTTTGTATCTTTTGATTCCACTTTGTCTCCACTACAAACAAACCCTTCAATTGTTTCGCCCCTAATAATGGAAATTGTTTGTTTACGATCTTCCATTCACCGGTCCGTGAGTCGGGGATCTCAGATTCTTTGCTCTAAACTGTGGGAAGGTCGCCAATCCACTGACACTCACATCCGTCATTGTCCTCCAGCCGAGAGTGCAGCGACGGAGACCGCACACACTGGACCCCCGCATTCCAGTTCCAAACAGACCACCCCCATGGAGGCATTCAGAGAGTTGCTGCTGACCATATTTTTATTTTGTTTCCAAATTTCTTCTAGTTAATTTAACGGCGATTGTGATCCTATCTCCTGGAAAATGCGGACTCTCCAAATGCATCACCCGTTACCTGGTCGGAATGGCCACAGCGGATCTGATGGTGGTTATCGTTGTTGCTTTAGTGGAACAGACCAACAATATCTACATTTATTCCAGATCCCTGCTCATCACTCCTGTATGCGCTCTGACACTTGTATTTGAGGTTGTGACGCAGGACTGTTCTGTTTGGTTCACGGTCAGTTTTACCTTCGATCGCTTCATCGCAATATGTTGCCGAAAGCTGCGGGAACGATACTGCACCGAGAGAACAGCAACGGTGATTATGGTGACCGTGGTTATAGTGAGCTGCGGGAAGTGAGTCCCGTTTTACTTTGCCCTTGAACCTTACGTCATCATTGACAACACGCCGTGGCGGTGCATCCGCACACATGAATACGCTACTTCACCCGCGTGGGGAGGGTACACATTACTAGACAGTATCTTAACACCACTGCTACCAATCGGATTAATCCTGGTGATTAACGGGTTAACCTTAAGGCATATCGTTGTGGCAAATAGAGTCCGCAGAAAGCTTCGGCACAGCACCGACAATCAGAAAGACGCCGAGGTGGAAAAACGCAGAAAATCGATGATTTTGTTGTTTTCTATATCGGCTAATTTCATATTATTTTGGATGCCCTCTGTAGCCCATTCCCTGAAATGGCAAACACAAAACTATTTTTACCGGGACAGATATTTGAGTTCCTCGGTATACATCCTCTAACAACTTGGGTTCATGTTACAATTTATCAGCATGTGCACCAATACTTGTATCTATACACTGACACAGAGGAAATTCAGAGAAGAGCTGAGGAATGGAATGAAGTATGTGTTTACATTAAATGGCCATCTGTGTAGATAACGCCCGTGTCTAATGGTAATTCAGCGGAGCTTTCAAATAAAGTCCTTTTACAATGAACAGATTTTGCAAATTTTTCATAAATTCATCCGGAATTCATCCTGGTCATCCGGAAATTGCAAAATTGGTGGAAGATTATTTGCCCCATACTGTTCAGGTAGGTAGCAATACAAACGTTCAATGCTGCTGGCGTGGTTGATAAATTGGTTGAATTATGTTCCAAACTATCACAGACACTCGACTGTCACTAGGACAGAGATGGCTTCAAGAATTCCTGGGTTTTACATGTTTAAAAATGGACAGGGTCGGGTAACAGACTGTAAAGGGAGTGCGATGGGAAACCAGGGATAGTGTCACAGCTGCAGAAAGGGAGGACAACGTGGTGCGTTCGTTTTTTAATAGACTGGGAGACGAACACTGTTTCTGTTCTCCCTTTTGAAATGGGCGCGATCTCACCAGTTGGAGTATTCTGTACAGCCGCCCACAAGATTAACAAAAAAAAAACGCAACGGGAACAGTGAGGAACCGATCGGGGAGCGGAACTTGGACATGAGCCATGTTATTGGCACGGGCAACTGCAACTTCCCTAATAGTCTTTGGCACCTATCCAAGGTAAAATGTTTAGCAAAGGCATAAATTCTCAGTTGTGTTCAGGAAGGATTCATGTCTCTATAAGAAGAAATGCTGACTGGCGAACTTTCCATACCAGATCTGATATTAGAAAAGGAAACGGGTCGTGACAGATCTTTCCGCGGGTCCGCATTTCAGAACAACAGGGAGAACTTCCCGACATTTACCTTGCACAGTTAGGACCAGGGAGCATGGGTTCTATTTAATTGGGGGTCAGCGATTTGTGGTGCTGCCTGGCAGGAGCTTAGGAACGTAAATTGGGAAATGATGCACTCGGGGTATTGCGCGACAGATATGAGAGGATTGTTTAGGGAGCACTGACACGGGGTTCAGTATAGGCTTGGCCCACTGACGCAGGGAAAGGATGACAGTGTAAAGTAACCCTGGGAGAGAAGAAATTTGGAACAACACGTCAAGAGGAAGAAAGAACGATACTTACAGAAAAGGAAGAAAGGATCAGGTAATGCTACAGCGAGTCACAATGTAGACAGGAAGGAATTTAACAATGGACTTAAAAGACTTATAGGGGGAATTTGAGAAATCCTTGACGAGTTGCACTGTGAAGAACAGGAGGAGACTGGAGAGAGTGTGGGCAGATCAGAGGTAAAAGAGGAAAACTTGTGTCTGGAGTCCAAAGAGGCGGTGAAGCTCCTCACTGAATACATTGATCAATGTGAACACAGCGTAAAAAGGCAGATATGCCAGAACATGCCGACGCTAAGAAAGGGGATGCGCTGTAAACTTGGAAAACATTACGATAGATGATTCTCCAATGCCGGAAGTGATATAGTCCAGGTAATTTTGGAAGGCGAGAAAAAATATTGCTGCGCTTTTGGACAGGATGTTTGTGCCTTCGCTGGCCACGGAAGTAGAACTAGATGATTGGAGGGTGGAAAATGTTGTTCATTTGTTGACGAAAGATAATAGGGATAGTTTTTGGAATTATAGACCAGGGAGTCTTACATCGGTTGTGGGTAATCTACTGGAGAGATTATTGAAGGAGGAATTTATGAGTATTTGGAGAAACGTAGTCTGGCTGCGGAGAGACATGGCATGTTGTCATTAATGAGTCAGATTGAATTATTTGGAAGTGAAAATAAAACTAACGGATGAACCAGGACAGTCGATGTGGGTGCATTAATTATGGTCAGGAGTTTGATCAGTTCCCCATAGTAGACTCATTCAGAAAGTCAGGAGGCATGGGATCGAGGGAAATCTGGCTACGTTGATTCAGTATTGGCTCCTAACAGAAGGCAGATGATGTGGTGGACAGAGTGAATTCTGGCTGGAAGACAGAGCGCAGCCGTGTTCCTCATGCAGAGTCGAAATTCTGCTGCAGTTTACAACTCTATTGCGAGTCTGCAGTTACCAGTGCTCTCAGAAACAGGGCTGAGGAAATAATCGATTTAATCTGATCACACCGTAGCACCTGGATAATTAATGGAATTAGGGCTGAAGATGCCAGCAAATCGCTGAGTGATTGACTGCACCAGCGCGTTTTCTAAACTGACCTGTCATTTACATATTACAGGGCAAATGCTACAATGACTTCAAAGCATCTTTTCCAATGGAGCCCGACAACTAGAAACCAGCATTTCCAAGTGCTCAGCAGCAGCTTCTGGTGCTTATTAAAAGAACCAGCCGTCCAAAATGGCAATCCGAATTCACAATTCAAGTACACACCAATTTATCCAAATGCCAATTTACCTCTGAATCGTGGTTTTATCATATCGGGTGTAGAAATGCTCCTTTTAACACTGAATCCACATGGCCGATGTGGAATCCGTGTCTCCCTCTGAAATCAATAATAAATGAAACACACAAAACTACACAAACTAAAAACGCAGCGAAGGCAAAGCAATAATCAGGCTCACACTTGTCTCCCTTCAAATCCATCGCAGGCAATTGGGGAATACAGAATAACCATCCAAATTACTTCAGTGTTGCAAGGACAGAGGGATCGAACAGTATCACCGACTTTCTAGATCGGTCGGTGCTGTGTGACGCTGAAGCTCTAACCCAGATACACAGTCAGACAGCCATAGGAAACCACAGCACAGAAACAGGGTCTCCAGCCCGTCAGGTCAGTGAGGAATTATTTAAATTGCCTACTGCCATCGACCTCACCCGGACCGTGGCCATCCATATCCCTCTCATCCATGTACCTATCCAAACATCTCTTAAAGATTGGCATCGGAATCTCAATTACCATTTGTGTTGGCAGCTCTGTCTACACTCTGACCACCCTCAGGCAGAAGAATTTCCCCCTCATGTTTCCCTTAAACATTTCACATTTCACACTTCACCCATGATCGTCAGTTGTATTCTCGCCCGATATCAGTGGAGAAAGCCCGCTTGCATTTACACTCTCTATACGCCTCATAATGTTGTATATCTCTATCAAATCTCCCCTCAGTCTTCTGCCCGCTCGGGAATAAACTGCTAACATGTGTAATCTTTACTTTTAATTAAAAACATTCAGTCCGTCCCGGCATTTGCCGTGTAATTTTTTCCGCATTATTTTAATCATATTTTAATCTTTCTTGCACACACTATTCCAAATTTGGCCCCAATAAAGCCTTAAACAGCAGCAAAATATCGTCCCAACTCCTGTACTCAGTACTTTGGTCTATGACGGCCAATGTGCGAAAAGTTTCTTTTACGACCTTGTGTAACAGTGCCGCAACTTTCGTTGAATTATGGACCTGCATTCACAGATTCGTTTGTTCTATCGTACTCCTCAGTGCCCTATTTCTCATTGTGTCAGACCCACCCTGGCTGGTCCGCCCAAAGGGCAACATCTAACACTTGTCTGATCTAAATCCCATCTGCCATTTTTCAGGCCATTTTTCCATTGGTCCAGATCCCGCCTCATGCTCCGGTAGTCTTCCTCGCTGTCAACTACATCCGTAATGTTGGTGTCATCGGCAAATTTGCTGATCCAGTTAACGACATTATCATCGAGATCGTGGATATAGATTACAAATAACAACGGGCACAACAACGATTCCTGCGGATCTCCTCTCTCCATTAGCCTCCAATCAGAGAGACAACCATCCATTACCACACTCTAGTTTCCCCAACATAGCCAATGGCTAATCCAATTTATTACTTCATCGTGAAAGCCAAGCGACTGAACCGTCCCGACCATCCTTCCGTGTAAATCTTGCAAATTCCTTGCTGAAGTCCCTGCAGACGCATCCACTGCCTTGCTGTCAACACCATTCCTGGTTACTACGTTCTAAAGCTCTGTGAGATTGGTTAGACATGACCTACTACGCACTGGCCCATACTGACTATCGTTAATGTTCCTGTTTGTCCAGATACTTCCCTTCATACCCCATGACCAGCATAGTCTCAACACCGAGGACAATTCATCATTACATAATACTTGGCAAGTCCCTTCCAAGCAAAGCTATCGAGATCATCCAGCGGTCGGTACTAATATATATATGGTCTATTGTTTTTTTTTATTCTCCTGCACTTTATTATCCAACGCATTGGGAGTAGTCTGGAAAAGCAAGGTGTAATTAATTAATAATTAATTTAAATAATTTTAAATGATTAATCGACTTACTTAACTATAGCAAGATACGGTACTCTCGATCGAGCACAGAACACAGAATATTACTGCACAGTACATAAGGTTCTGATAGGCTTTCGACTAATGTAAGTTCGATCTAACATATCCCCCCTGTATCTGAATCAGAATCAAAGGTTTCAAAGGTACACTTAAAGAATCAGAACCAGATTTAATATCACAGACATACGTCGCAAAATTGTTAACTTTACGGCAACAGTACAATGAAATACAGGATAAATAAATATAGAGAAAACAAAACTGAGATACAGGTGGCAGCGGGGAAAAACGCTGTTCCTGAATCGCTGAGCCTGAGCTTTCAGGTTTCTGTATCTCCTTCCCGATGGTAACACTGTGTAGAGGGCACGTCCTGTTAGTGGGCAATGTTAATGATGGATGCCACCGTGACAAGAATCATTCCTTGTAACAATGATCAATGAAATACAGAGAATCTGTATTTACCAACAAGTATATTTTATTATTTCTACTAAAATCACGTAGATTTGCACACTATCTTCCTGTGTGCACACTACTGGAAACCCAGACACTCCATGAACAGTCAATTAAGAGAAAAGTTTTTACCCGGTAAAGAGTCTACGTTTATGTTTCCATAGAAACATAAAAAGCATAGAAAATCTACAGCACAATACAGGGCTTTCGGCTCACAACGTTGTGCCGAACATGTCCCTACCTTAGGAATGACTAGGCATACCTATAGCCCTCTATTTTTCTAAGCTTCATGTACCTATCCAAAAGTCTCGTAAAAAGACCCAATCGAATCCGCCTCCACCACTGTTGCCGGCAGCCTATTTCACGTACTCACCACTCTCTGAGTTAAAAAAAAAAACTTACCCCTCCGCTGTACTGACTCCCCAGCACCTTCAACATGTGTCCTCCTGTGGCAACCATTTCAGCCCTGGGAAAAAGCCTCTGAATATCCACACGGTCAATGCCTCTCATCATATTCCGATTCCCATGTATCCAATCTCCACGTGTCCGTGTGTTACTACTTTTCGACAATGGTTGGTCTCTGGCCGCTGGATAATTATCACCCTGGCATATTTGGTGCTCCGGAATCTTATATTGTTCCTCATTAATTGAACCATTGGATTTCCAAACCATTGGCTCAAGGTCACCTGACCTACCTGGGTCACATGGTTACTGATCATTGTACAGAGCTGCCCACCTCAGCCTTGTGTATTCGTATCTTTACACCCTGACTGGTCCAAACCAGTTAAATGATGCAACCCAGACAGAGTCTAACGAGACTACCGATTGCTTCTTTGATATGTCTGGCATTTTACACAACAAGTAGCTGCTCCTCTGAGCATGGTCTCTGGTTTATTGCTCTGATTAGATTGTCCCTGGGTCAGGAATCAGTTCAGAGTCCACGCCCTTCACGTAACAAATGGCGACCTGTTTGAGAATGGTCTCAGGTTTAGCAGGTCATTACCTGAAGCTCCCTGTGTCCACATTCAGTTCCTCTGATTAAATTATTCCAGTGTAAGAATCAATTCATAGTCCACAAAATGGGTGGGGGCGAGGCAGAGAGAACTGGCTTGTCTGCTTCCCCGGTCCTTGATCAGTCTGTAGTTTCTATTGGTCAACAGTGTTTTATGAGCCATTCAATCTGAGACGACTGTATCTTTCTCGGGTCTGCTGTCGTCGGAATGAACCAGGCTGGATGATGGAGGTTTTGCGGAAATGCCGAGGGCTGTAAGGGTCGAAGGGGTTTACAGAAATGCGGTGTGATGTAGGGGTTGTAACGGTTTTGTTACGTACCCCGTAACGGGTTAAAAGAACCAGCATAAATAGAACACACCTGGAGTCTGGTATTGTTACAAACAAAACACTACTTATCAGTATCCACGTAATCTCGTAATATAAAACCAGATAAACCAAACAGATTAGCAGAGTTTATGCATATGTAAGCGTGTAAATATAAAACCTCAAACATCTTCAGCTTCGGTGGTAAATGATACAGTCTTACGATGGTATAGGAATGACGTCAGTTCATTTCGTGATATTAAGAGTAGAATTGAGGAGAGAGAGATCGAGAGGTGATTTGTTTTCCAAGTAAGCTGATGTCGTTGATCGTTCAGTTGCATTCCGAAGTCTTGTTAAAGTTTTGTAATCACACAAAAGAGTACCGCCTTCACGCAGTAAAGCTATCAAAGGTTAAATACACCGATAACATTCCACCGGCCACCCCTTTCCGACACTGCGATCAAAACCCACCCTTTCGTGGGCACTGAAAGTTCATCCAGTGTCTATTTCTTCTGTATTTCTGTCCGTGTCTTCCGTGTGTCTGTGTGAAAAGTGTGAAAAGCAGGCTGACCTTGAATATATCCCAAACATGCTGAACGCCAGCTGCCCATTATATAGCCCCGCCCTTACGTAACCATGGCGACTCACGAGCTGCTCCGTGCTCTCTCTCTCTCTCTCTCTCTCTCTCTCTGAATCGATGCACACCAACTCTCTCTCTTTTTAAAGGCACAGTCCATATTGAATACACCTCAGCATCTCGTCAGAGCTTTTACAGACAGCGAGGGGTGTCAGCACAGTTCTCCACCGATGTGGAAATGCAATTTACTTGTAGTACCAAACTGGCATTTCTGTCTGTAACAAAATGAAACCCGTCTTGTGTCGGAGTGTTTTGCTAATAATGTTCGTGCAACATTATGCTGAGTGATCCTGAGTACCTGACTGCAGACCGCAGTCCCTACACTATGATGGCAGAATATGGCATTAAAGGCAAAACTTTTGGCAGTGCGGAGGATCAGAGGGATCTGGTTCCGAGTCCACAGAACACACAAAGCTGCTACACAGGTTGACTCTGTGGTTAAGTTGGCATATAGTGCATTGGCCTTCACCAATTGTGGGATTGAGTATAAGAGCTGAGTGGCAATGTTGCAGCTATATAGGACCCTGGTCCGATCCCACGGAGTACTGTGCTCAGTTATAGTTGCCTCACTACAGGAAGGACATGGAAACCATAGAAAGGGTGCAGAGGAGATTTACAAGGATGTTGTCTGAATTGGGGAGCATGCCTTATGAGAACAGGTTGAGTGAACTCGGCCTTTTCTCCTTGGAGCGATGGAGGATGAGAGGTCGCCTGATAGAGGTGTACAAGATAATGAGAGGCCTTGATCGTGTGGACAGTCAGAGTCTTTCCCCAGGGCTGAAATGTCTAGAATGAGAGTGCATAGTTTAAGGTGCTTGGAAGTAATACAGAGGAGATTTCAGGGGTAAGTTTTTTTTTACACAGAGAGAGGTGAGTGCGTGGAATGAGCTGCCGCCGGCGGTGCTGGAGGCGGAAAAGATAGGGTCTTTTAAGAGACTCCTGGATGGTCACATGCTTTGAAAAAGAGGGCTGTGGGTAAAGCCGAGGTAGGTCAAAGGTAGGGACATGTTCGGCACAGCTCTGTGGGCCGAGAGGCCCATATTGTGCTGTAGGTTTTCTGTGTTTCTACTCAGAAGACAGCCACTGGGTTTTTCCCACCATCCTTTAATTTGCTATTACTAATCAATCCCAAATGCCGATTGGCCACTAGTTGATTGGTCACCGATTGCTCTATTGCCCCTCGGACAGTGAGCCTTATTGAAGTTCCCTCCTCTCCAGATTTCCGATGTCCAGGTTGGCCACTAGTGAAAGCTACCGGACTTACCTCTCAGTGATGACCGTGTCAATACCAGCAACATGACACTGGCAACCGAGTACATTGTCTTAGACAAGACACCTGCCAAATCTAATGCCACTCCCCTTCGCACTACATATGGACTGCCGTCTATGTATGCATATTGATCTGTTGTCCCCACATGTTCATTGATCTCTTTCCCTCTCTCAATGTAAATACTCCAGTTCAGGCCATCTCCTGCGTGTGTGCTTTTATTTGATATGTAGTTACACAGACACAATGCAGGCTGACATTTGAGTACAGAAGTGATGACCATAAGTTTCTCCATTCCTCCAACCCTGAGACAATTTCAGATCTAGATTCTTTGTTGTTCTCACAGTTCCAGTCCAAGAAATACATTCGTCACTTTCACATTTTGCAAGTGTCATGGAAGAAACGGCAAGAAAAAAATACACAGAAATAACTGTTACTAAAAATTTTATTGGTGGCTTATTATACAAATGCCCCAAGTGAACATGCTGTACCTATCTGCACGCAATGCAACAAGGACTGCTCACTTGGAATAACTTTACAATTGACTTAAATTGTGGTGCTCCTGTCAATATTGTAATGTCATTATGGGTGCAGTAATAATTACGCTGAGTGATGACACCTGGCGGCTTTTCAAACATTTGTAGAAAGTAGAAAGGCACCAACTCTATGAATTAATGTATCCTCCAATATAATTTAGGAATTGAGCTTCTTACATTACATAAACAACTGATTAACACATGTGCACAAACTGCATTACATTCCAACAGTTGCTACATTCTCTCATGACTCATGTGGTCCTTTCCGTGGATGCAGACTTCTGGGGAGCACGAGCACACTTCAGATTGTCATCATGCACCGCATCCCACATCAATAGCAGTTCGAAAGGCCGGAAACGGTGCACTAGCAACAACTCACGGTAATAGCAAGGATTGAAAGATTCATCTTGGGTTGAAGGAACCCTGACTCCAGCTGTCCTGAATCCGCTATGGGAGTGTGGGGCTAGTCCAGCCTTGGTCAGACACATCCCAAAAAAGACATCATCAATGGGGAATAGTTCAAGGTCTTGGGCGATGTGGAAAATGATATGAGCTGTATAAACAGACATAAGTATCCCCCCTCCACCAACGTATGGTGGGTACGACTGGATGGTGGTCACTATTTCTGGCACATAATACTTGCTCCACTTTTGGCGAATTGGCCCAACCCTATAAATGAGATGGCCCACAAACAGGTGTTGGTGAACCTTCATGCCTATCAAATAATCAACCATGTTATCGGTGTTGGCAAAGACATCATCATCTCCATTGAAGATGAACTTAGCACTGGGACAAAATTCACTGACCCACTGCAGCAACTTGTATTGTTTGAGGGTGAGGTTGAAAAAGGTATCCAAGAAATCCCACTGTAGGACATCTCTGTGTTCTCTGTTTTCCATTGCTAACAGCTGATTCAATTTCCTTCTTTCTTTTTTGTTAGGAGAGACACCCGAGATAAAGACTCTCTTAATTAGGACCCCATTGAATTCGCGTTCTTTGCCCCAGGTCTTCCTTACCACTTCCCGCCGATCCTGGTTGAAAGGGTCAGATTTGATCACCAGGAGCAGGAAGACATTCTGAGATCCTTCTCGACCACCGCATTTATCTGGGACGTTTTGAATCATGTCAAATTCTCGACAGTGTTTATACATCAAGAAGTTTTTTATGTGCTGTTCCTGTTGTTCAAACGAGGACAGGTGCAACAATGTCTTGTTCGCGTGGCACTTTGGCTTGAGCACTGATTCAGTTGCATCAGCAGTAACAACCTTGGGCAGGTCATTGCGATGAACAGTTTCTGCAACAACATCAGTCTCTCGACGTTGGTCATTATCCCAGAACATGAAGAACAATCCCAGTGTAATCAAAACACACAGCAGTACTTTCTCATAGAATCGCCGATGTCTAATCATCTTTCACCTGAAATAGAGAAAAAATATGGATTAATTCAAAGAAAACTTTACATTTACATGATGCTTGAGAAGAATGGGAAGTTTAAACTGTAATGAGGTTCACTAATGCTTTGTAATATTGACCCCAAAAGGGTGGTGAGGTAAGGAAAAGGGAGGGCCCTACACACTGTTGGAAGTTTAATTGACCTGAAGCATTCCATCCCAGCAGAAAAATAAATCTACCTGTAGGATACCATCTTTGTCATTAAACTGAAAATCGCATAGTTTCTTTCTGGGCATTGAAGATATATGATTCCAAAGGCATTAGTCCACTCTCTTCACAGCTCTTATCTCTCATCTCGGGGCTTAAACTGAGCTGGGCCAGACATACAGCAATATAGCACAATGCAGGCATTTTGGCCCATGATGTTGCACCAAACTTTTAATCTGCTCCAAGATCAATTTATCCTTACTCTCTCAAATAACTGTCCATTTTCTTTCAACCATGTGTCTATCTAAAAGCCACTTAAATCTCACTGATGCATCTACCCTTATCACTACCCAGGCTGTGCATTCCATGCAACCACCATTTCCTATTTAAAAAAAATACTATTTCTGACAATCCCCTAAACAATTCTCTAATCACCTTAACATTATGCCCCATCATATTAGTCATTTCTGCCCTGGGAAAATGTTGCTGGCTGTCCAATCTATCTATGCCTCTTATCAGCTTATACGCCTCTATCAAATCACATCTCCTCCCCCTTTCTCTGAAGAGGAAGGACCCAGCTCGCTCACCATTCAGTTTGAGTTCGCAGGTTACTGATACTCTGAAAGATGATCTATTATTGACTATTGATTAGTAACTGAATATATGGCAGTGCAGGGAAGGTAACGTGTTAGCATAGCTACAGAAAACATCTGATTTTCATGGCATTTCAACCTGGTCTATGTATGCCTACAATAGGAGAAACAAAAAGAAGTCTACTCAAGGACCCTGGCTTTTTGCTTCTATTTTAACCAGTGTATTGTATTCAAAGTTAAATTAGCAGTGGCCCACACACCCTGCCATCCATTGGTCGAGCTACTTTATGGAAGGCTGCAACTAAGGCATTACTAGTCCCAATGGCAAGGCTAATTCCACCCAGACATTCAGTAGTTAGCAATTGTGACAAGACAGCAAAGCAATCACAAGCCCTTATCTATTGAAGGAAAACGGCACCAGCATCGCCTATGGCAGGAATTTACGCTTCATGAAGAGCAGTGAACCTTGGACTCCAGGAGCCCAGAGAAAGCACAGATAACTGATAGCAGAAGAGGGCAGATAGTTAGCATGATCCACATTGCGCATGAGTAAAACCTTGGATGCCAGGAGCCCTGAAAATACACCAGTGACTGACAGCAGAACGATGTGTACAAGTAAAACTATTTGCACTGGGTGCAACTTGTGTCACTTTAGAATTATGGAATTCCAGAGTAATGCAGTCTAAACAGGCCCTTCGGGTCAACTGGTCCATCCCAACCACAGAATCCTCCCTGCTAGTCCCAGTTGTCTAGTAACTGAGGCCCTCTAGTGCAAAAAGCATCCTCGTAAATTTCTTCTGAACCCTCTCCAACTTGACAGCGTCCTTCCTATAACAGGGTAAGCAAAATTGTACATAATATTCCAAAAGTGGTCTCACGAACAACTTATGTAACTGCAAATAAAACCCCGCCCTTAAACTCAACACCATAACTGATGAAGGCTAGCATGCTAATTGCTTTTTTCCACCATCCAGCCTTTCAGTGAACTGACTTGTCAGCACCTTGCCTTTCATTGTACAAGTTCTACTTCATTTGAATGTCCACATATAATCACATATAATCATATAACCATATAACAATTACAGCACAGAAACAGGCCATCTCAGCACTTTCAGTCCGTGTCGAATGCTTACTCTACCTAATCCCACCGACCTGCACTCAGCACATAACCCTCCATTCCTTTCCTGCCCATACAGCTATCCATGTTGTTAAAATGGCAATATCGAACCTGCCTCTACCACTTCTAATGGAGCCTTATTCCACACAGCTACCACTCTCGGAGTAAAGAAGTTCCCCCTCGTGTTACCCCTAAACTTTTACCTCCTGACTCTCAACTCATGTCCTCTTGTTTAAATTTCCCCTACTCTCAATGGAAAAAGTTTATCCAAGTCAACTCTATCTATACCCCCTCATAGTTTTAAAAACCTCTATCAAGTCCTCCCTCAAACTTCTACGCTCCAAAGAATAAAGATCTAACTTACTCAACCTTTCTCTGTAACTTAGGTGCTGAAACCCAGGCAACATTCTAGTAAACCTTCTCTGTACTCTCTCTATTTTGTTGACATCCTTCCTATAATTCGGTGACCAGAACTGTATACAATACTCCAAGTTTGGTCTCACTAATCCCTTGTACAATTTTAACATTACATCCCAACTCCTATACTCAATGCTGTGATTTATAAAGGCCACCATACCAAAAGCATTCTTCACCACCCTATCCATGAGATTCCACCTTTCGGGAACTATGCACCATTATTCCTAGATCACCCTGTTCTACTGCATTCCTCAATACCCTATCATTTAACATGCATGCCCTATTTTGAATAGTCCTACAAAAATGTAGCACCTCACATTTATCAGCATTAAACTCCATCTGCCAACTTTCAACCCACTCTTCTAACTGACCTAAATCTCTCTGTAAGCTTTGAAAACCTCCTTCATTATCCACAACGGCACCTATCTTAGTATTATCTGCATACTTACTAATCCAATTTACCACACAATCATCCAGATCATTAATTTATATGACAAGCAGCATTGGACCCAGTACTGATTCTGGAGGCACACCAATAGTCACCGGCCTCCAACCTGACAAACAGTTATCCACCACCACTCTCTGGCATCTCCCATCTAGCCACTGTTGAATACATTTTACTACTTCAATATTAATACCCAACGATTGAACCTTCCTAACTAACCTTCCGTGTGGAACCTTGTCAAAGGCCTTAACTGAAGTCCATATAGACAACATCCACTGCATTGCCCTCGTCAACTTTCAAGGTAACCTCTTCAAAAATTCAATAAGAAGTGTCAAACATGACCTTCTTTGCACAAATCCATGTTGACTGCTCCTAATCAGACCCTGTCTATCCAGATAATTACATAGACCGTTTCTAAGAATACTTTCCATTAATTTACCCACCACTGACCTCAAAATTACAGGACTGTAATTGCTAGGATTACTCTTAGAGCCCTTTTTAAACAATGGAACCACATGGGAAATACGCCAATCCTCCGGCACCACCACCTATTCCAGTGATATTTGAAATATTTCTTTCAGAGCCCCTGCTATTTCTACACTAACTTCCCTTATGATCCTAACGAATATCCTGTCAGGTCCGGAGATTTATCCACTTTTATATTCCTTAACAGCGCCAGTACTTCCTCTTCTTTAAACAGCTCAGGTATTTGTAAAGTAACGGTGATAGCGGGGTAACACACCGAAGGGAGTAACGTAAATAGACCCATTAGTCCTGAAAGTCGCCTGATTGATAAGGTTATTTTTTTCCCAATAAGTGAACACTAATCTGTTTGTGAAATAGGTTGCATTCGTTTGGACGTGATTATCTATCATTTGTAATCACCACATAGCTGCTGCCTTGCCCATCATTGTAATGGCCCCAATGTGGACAAATATTTAAGATTGCTTTATAAAGTTGTTGACTCTGAGATCGGTGCTGCTCCAGGTTGCCGAGGCACAGTTAAATCTGGCGAAAAGTAATGTCCAGTGTTCAAAAGATTATTCGAAAATAGTAACATTTTACCAGAGTTCATGTGGCCCGTCCTGCTGCTGTGTCTTTCCTATAAGCCCACAGCGATTTCTGCCCTCAGCTGTCACTAGTGTTTATAGTCCGACAGTCAATTGGTCCCAAAGTAAACAATAAATTAATGCGATGACACCACCAGATCTAAACTAGGATGCGGGTCGCGGTTGCTCCCTGGAGCTGATCGATTTGTCGTGAGATACTGTATGTAATCTTTGTCACCGTGGTTCAAAATTAAGCCCAGATCGAAGAGTACATCAGAACTATTGGCTGGAATGAATTTTTGTGTGGTTTAGTTCCTGCGCGGTGGAGCAGGGTCTGGAGTTAGGTGCTGATGTGTGTGACGTCCAGGTTTATGTGTGTGTTCTCAACTGAACATTACTCTGATTGTGTTCATTTACTGTTTGGTCCCACAGAATTCCGGTTCTCGGATTCGCTGGTAACAGAACCAGGAGCTCAGCACAGAGTAAACACACAGACTGTACTGGGTGGGCAACGTTACGGTGTGTTAATGCGCCGACTCGTGACGGCAGGAATTCTAGTGTTTCTACCATTTCACCACTATCTTTAAAATTGTGTGGCTTTGCGGATTAGCCTGCTTTTTCTGCAGGAGTCAGTGTGCTATTCCAGCAAAGACAACAAATATCTGTCAGTGATATTTAAAATAAAACTTTATGAGTTTAAATCTCATTGGCTGTTGATAACAAATGTCTATGTGCACTGTATTGTGCTCCTCAGTTACCTAATACTGCGGCCATTGATTGTATGTCCGTGGTCTTCTACTGCCGTCGCCCGTCCAGTTCAATGTTCGACACGTTGCGTGTCCAGTGATGCCTCTCTGCACAGTGCAGTAGTTCGTGATTATTTGAGTTTCTGTCGTCTTCCTGACAGATTGAATCAAACCCGCCTTTCTCCACTAATCTCTCATTAACAAAACGTTTTTGCTCGCAGAATTACCGCTACTTGATTTCTTTTTCCCAGCACCATGCTCCGCAAACTGATACTGTTGAACTTGGCAAACCCAAGAGTTATGCAGTTCCTGCGATATTCAAACTGTACCGTCTGGCACCGACAAACATTCCACTCTCAAAGTCATCCAGATCACATTTCATCTCCAGGGGATGTTTGTTGGAGAGAACGTATCCTGTATAGGATAGGGAGAGACCCGCTGATAAAGCTGTGAGTTTAGTTAATGATTATCACCAGGAGCTGACTGAACATTAACCAGGGTGTGTTCATTTACTTACAGAACCCGTAACACAGCCTTACTGGGACAGGGTGGTAACAGAATCTGCACACGGTCAGAAGCTCGATCTACTGACATATAAACATCACAAAGGTACTTAGCCACTTTTGTGAACAGTTAAATGAGACTGAGAATGTATTGGGTTGTTCAATCATGCAGCTGTAGCGAATCGCTTTTGAAAGAATTAATAATTCCCTTCAGCTAATTGCATGCACCGACTTCCTGTGCATGTCCCGCGGGAAACCAGTGTTGTTGGAAATGTTTTAGAAAAAGCTGCATTTTCAACCCAGCTCCGAATCATCAGCAAAGGCTCGGGAGGTGCTTCCCGCATCTCGGAACTGTCCCCGGGCTACGGCTTGCAACAGCAGGAAGCCGGTCCGTCCACACTCGGGGATTTACTCATCCCCGACCGAGGGAACTGAGGATTCGCTTTGCTTATTCCTTCAATGGCGGGACCGACACTACCTGTCCACTCTTGACGACATTTCGTTAGGTAGCTACTGGGTGATAGCGAAATTATTAGAACTACGCGCACTGCATTTTATAGCGGGGGGGGGGGGGCGTGTAAAGATGTGATGGTTCCACTATAGAGTCATTGGTGAGACCTGTTGTGGATCATCGTCTTGTGTTGATTCCGTTGTGTCAGAAGTGTCTGGGTAGTTGAGCGATCTTTAACAGGTTTAACAGAGAGAGATCTGCGCGTTGTGAGTTGTCCTGTGAAAAAACGTCTGTGATATTGGCTTTTTTTTCCACTGATTGAGAAGGATTTGACATGACCTAAATTTACAAAGTATCCTGTGGCGTCTTGACAGAGACGTGGACAAAATAGTTCCTGTTGTGGGAGGAACTGAAGGCAGTTGAAGACAGTTGAAAGCAGATTATTACAATTAGTTCTGTAATCTCTGCTGTGTAATGTTCCTTGAAGGACAAGTGAGTGAGATGTTACTGGTGAGAGGCAAGATCAAGGCGCTGAGATCACAGACAGACCGAGATCGGTCACAGTAAATTCAGCATGTGAACTTTATTAGATCTCCCAACAGCATTCTCTAGCTGGCAAAAATATATCTAGTGATTTTAATGTTAAAGGATGTGTCTAGTTAGGAGTGTTTCGAATGCCCTGTTGTGACTGCCTCTCTGACTACCCATGGCAGATCTTTCCACGGACCAACTGGTCTAGTGGAAAACAAAAAAACATCTCTGAGATCCTTGTACTTTCTTCTGATCACTTGTATTAACCATTTCAGCTGGGAATTTGTTCCATGTTTTACTGATTACCTTGCCTTACCAGTATCCAGTGTTTCAGTATAATAATACTATGTAAAGTAATGGAAGGCATTAAAGTAAATTGATATTTAAATTGCATATATATATATATATATCTCAGTTAGAAGTAAGGCCTGTAAGTGGGCAGAAGAACCAGTTAACATGACTTGATAAAGTGCTGGGTTGGTCTGTAGTGTTAGGTTTTTTTTATATTTAGCAAAATACTTTTCCCTTTGCAGGGCTCCTCTATTTTAGGGCCTCATCTTGTCCTTTTTTGTAACTGGCGGGAGGAACTAAGGAAAACTTTTTAAAACCACTATTATAAAATGGGCAGCTCGTGGAGACTGTTTCGTTTTTTCTCTATGGGGATGCATTTCGGCTTTTTTGTGCCGATTTTCGGGCTTTTTGGGGTGGTGGGAGGATTGGACTTAGTTTTGATTTACACGATTAATTGTAACATTAATTTTAGTTTTTTGGGGGGGATTTTTTTCCCATTACGGAGTTCCTGAACATGCGCATTTTTTGTATGTTTGTACTTAGCAGCGCCAGATTTGATTAACCTGCGCTTGTGTGCTTCCATTTACGTGTTAAATAGAATAATTTTTATGGCAATTAAACAGATAAATGCTGTAAGTTGAAATGTACGTAGTTGGAATCATCTTATTAAGCGAAAAAAGACTTTTAAAATCATTAAGCCAATACAATTTTTGTTCAAGATTCGCATATCATAACGGGCGATCAAAATAGATTTTTTCTAAAGTGGAAGGGCCTTCAATTTTACGCAACGTGTCAAAATAAAACAAAGGAAGTCTCTATTTTTATTCAATCTAATATTTTATTCATCCAAGAAGAGATTGTGTCAGATATTAATGATAGATTTTTAATTGTTAAAGGAACAATTTGCAATAGAAAAATTGTTCTGCTTAACCTATATGGACCTAATGTGGGTGATCCTTCTTTTAAAAAGAAAAATGTATTTATTTTATTGTCGGACTTAAATGAATATATGTTGTTAATGGGTGGTAATTTTAACTTTTGTTTAAACCTTTTGATTGACAAGAGTTCAACAAATCAGCGGCTTCCGAGTGGTTCTGCATCACTTATTAATATTTTTCTAATTGATTTTGGCCTGGTTGAAATTTGGAGACATTTATATTCTAATGATCGAGATTATTATTTTTTTTCTCACGTTCACAAAAAATATTCGATAATCGATTACTTCATAGTTGATCACCGATTCTAGTCTAAAGTCCAGAAATGTGAATATGATGCTATAGTTCTTTCGGACCATGCTCCTTTAAGTTTAGCTTTTGAATTGAAAGATGCAGTTTTTGCAAATTTGCCTTGGCGTTTTCCATAAAATTGATTACGAAGTCCGGACTTTGTCAAATTTATTGAGACTCAGGTAAAAGATTTTTTTTTTCTTTTAAGCAATACGGGAGATGTTTCAAAATTGCTTATATGGGATACATTTAAAGCATATCTGCGCTGTCAGATAATTTCCTATTCAGCTAAGCTTACGAAACAGAAAAAAACAGAGTTAGATAAGATTTCCAAACAAATTAAAGACTTGGATAATATTTATGCAGTCTCTCCTAACATTGATTTATTTAAACAAAGAGTTGAACTCCAATTACAATATAATTTATTATTAACTTATCCTGTTGAAATAAATTTACTTAAATTGAAAAGTCAATTTTATGTGTTTTGAGATATAAGTAACAATCTATTAGCATCTCAATTAAAAGCAGCTGGAGCTAAAAGAGAAATTTTAAAAATTCGTAATGAAGATGGTAGTTTAGTATGCAATTATGAAGATATTAATGAAAAAATTCCAAAACTTTTATATTGAACTTCATAAATCTCAGTTTCTAGTTGATTCTTCTAAAATGAATGTCGTTTTACAAAAGACTGATTTTCCTCAAATTTTTGCTGAGGATCAACAAACTCTTGATGCTCCTATTACTGAAAGGGAAATTTAGAAAGCGAGTTTTTCATTGCAATCTCGTTAAGCTCCTGGACTGGATGGGTATTCTGTAGGATTTTATAAATTTTGAATAATTGCTCTCTTCTTATATGTTGGAAACATTTAAAGATTATTTTTGATAGTAGAGTTACCTCACACATTTTATAAAGCTATTTCTTTAAGAATTAAAAAAGATAAAGATTATACTGACTGTGCTTCATATAGAGCTAGTTCATTATTAAATGTGGATGCTAAAATTCTCTCAAAAATAATGGCTAATCGGTTGGAAAATTTCTTTACTATCATTATTTCTCAAGATCAAATAGGTTTTATAAGGCTTAAATCTCCAGCATCCGCAGATTTCCTCGTGTTTAGGTTTAATAAAGGGCCGTTATTCCTTTTCTAATGTCCGAAGATTTTTAAATGTTATATATTCATTCTTCTTTAAGGTTTCCCAATGTGTCGTGTCTCTTGATGCTGAAAAGGCATTTGATAGAGTTGAATGGAGATACTTATTTAATGTTTTAGAGAAATTCGGCTTTGGTATTAATTTTAATAAGTGGATTGGAATGATATATAAAGCCCTATTGCTACTGTTATTACTAACATTTGCAGATCTACTTTTTTCGGCTTTCATTGGGTATGAGACAAGGATGTCCGTTGAATACTTTGTTATCTAATTTGGTGCTGGAACCCTTGGCTATTGCACCTCGTAAAGCTAAAGATATTCATGGAATTTTTATAAATGGGACTTCATAAGATCTCTCTTTATGCTGACGATCATTTAGTTTATATTTCGAATCATGAAGAACCTTATTGAAACTATTAAATGATTCTGGAAAGTTTTCAGAATATAAACTAAACCTTCATAAAAGTGAATTATTTCCTCTAAATGATTATTCTTCTATATATGATGACATTCCTTTTAGAGTTACGGACTCATTTAAGTATTTTTTTACACTTTCGTTAGTCGGTCGAATTTATGCAGTTAAAATGATGATTTTACCAAAATTTTTATATGTATTTAAAAATATCCCTTTTTTAACTAAGAAGTTATACGATCAAGTTGATTCCATTATTTCAACTTTTGTTTGCAATAATACAAAAAAGAAGAATTGCTAAATAACATTTTCAAAAATTTATACAATAGATAGAGGTCTTGCTTTGCCTTATTTAAGAATGTATTATTGGGCTATTAATATACGTTATATGTGCTTTCGGTTATATGAGGCTGATAAAGATGAACGACCACCTTGGACTGATTTGGAAATGAATGCTATGAAACAGTTTCATTTAACCTCATTATTAGGAGATTCTTTGTCTGTACAATTGGCCAAGATTACTAATTTAAAATTTATATCCTAATAATATTGATTAAGCAGTCATTACAAATTTGGCTCCAGTTTCGTAATTTTTTAATCTTAAAAAAGCTAAACTTAGTTTAATTTATCGAAATTATTTAATTAAACCTTCATTAAGTGATCCTACTTCATTTTTGGTGTTTGTTCCTTTCACGGATTTCTTCCAAGATGGCTGACTGATGTCTGTTCAGAAATTAGTAACTAAATACTTTCTATCGTATTCACATTTCTTGCAATATCTTCAGGTCAGTCACTTCTTACAAAAATACAAAAGTAATTTTCCATATATAGAAGATTCTGACCTGTTAGATAACGTTTTTTAAAATGAATCCTTTAGTTGAGGGTTTTACTGGGAAAATGTATAATTTATTGTTACAGCAACACAATTACCCTTCACTTACGATTAAGCAAGATTGGGAGAAAGAGTTTCACATGACCTTGATAACGGAAGATTGGTTGCGGACTTTGACGTTGGTTAACTCTTCTTCGGTTTGTGCCAGTCACTCCTTAATTCAATTTAAACTTGTATATAGTTACAATTTGACAAAGGAGAGTCTGTCTAAAATGTTTCCTAATGTTGATAGTCAGGGTTACAGCCACATTGACACATAGATTTTGGTCGTGTTTTGTGTTGAAACATTTTTGGAAATCTATTTTCTCTGCAATTTCTAAAGCTTTAAAAATTAATTTACAACCTAATAAATTGACAGTTTTATTTGGTACAATCCCTCAATATATACATGATTTTTCTCCATTAGACCGACATGTAATTGCATTCGTTACATTATTGTCCAGAATGGCTATTTTGTTGAAATGGAAAGATACCTCTGCTCCTACTTTGATACAATGGTTTTACCAGGTGATGTTATGTTTTAGTTTGGAAAAAATAGAAGTCGAACTTTTCATCCTCGATTCGATTTTGAGAAAAGGTGGGATTCATTCGCACACTACTATTATCTGATTTGAGTTAATTAATAAGGTTTCATTCCGATTTTTCTTTAAGTGGATTTGACTTGGTGGATTTTTTTTAATGGAAGATTGTATGATGTATTGCTCCGGGGTGGGCTCCCAATGGGTTTTGCTTTTGGCTTTTTGGCTTTTTTTCAGTTAGTATGGTTTTGTTTTTAGCTATCAGGGGTTCTTTCTTCCTTCTTTTCTTTATAAAAATATTCTTAACACTTTACTGTTCTTATTACTATTGATAAATTGCTTAGGTTTGTTAATCAGTTATTTCCTAATTTAATTCCTTGTTGCACATTATGACATATTGACTTAATGTACCTTTTTTGTCAACCTTCAATAATAATGAGTAAACAGATTTTAAAAGGAAAAAAATGTTAAAGGGATTTTCATCACACAGTAAAGGGAATCAGCTCAGATACTGGTAACGAATGTGTGAGGGCGTGGAAACACACCAACGGGAGGAAAGTAAACAGACCCATTAGTCAGAATTTTATTTGATTGATCAGTCTTCTTATTTCCAGTAAGTGAACACTAATTTGAACGCAAAATACATTCTTATCTTGTTGTACTCTTTAGGGCGTGGTTATCTCCAGATTCTAATGTTGACACAGCTGCTGCCTTGCCCATTATTGGAATGGCCCCATAGTGGACAAATATTGAAATTTTCTTTATGAAAGGTCAATGTTCAAAAGAAAATATTATTCCAAAATCATAACTTTTCACCGGAGCTGACAGTACCCGTTCTGTTGCTGTGTTTTTCCAATAAAGCCGCAGTGGTCTTTGCCTCCAGCTGTCGCTACGGTTTATAGTCTGAAAATAAATTGATCCCCATGCATACAATAAATTAGTGCCAAACAAGAGAAAATCTGCAAATGCTGGAAATACAAGCAACAGACACAAAGCGCTGGAGGAACTCAACAGGCCAAGCAGCATCTCCGGAAAAGAGTACAGTCGAAGTTTCTGGCCAAGACCCGTCATCAGGACTGGAGAAAGAAAAAAGATGATAGGTCAGAGCTAGAAGGAGGGGGAGGGGAGTAGAGGAAGACGCGGAAAATGATAGGTGAAACCGGGAGGGGGAGGGATGGTAAAGTGCTGGCAAATTGATTGGTGAATGAGATACAGGGCTGGCGAAGTGAGAATCTGATAGGAGAGGACAGAAGGCCTGGAAAAAGAAAAGCAGCGAAGAGAACCCGAAAGAGACGATGGGCAGGCAAGTAGATAAGGCCAGAGAGAGAAAGAGGAATGGGGAATGGTGAAGGGGGGCGGTATTACCTGAAGTCTGAGAAATCGATGTTCATGCTACCAGGTTATAGGCGAACCAGACGTAATATAAAGTGTTGGTCCTCCAGTCTGAGTGTCACTTCACCACAGCAGTGCGGAGACCAGGAATTGACATGTTGGAATGGGAATGGGAAGTGGAATTAAAATGGCTGGCCACTGCGAGATTTTTTTTCTGGGGGTCAAAGTGTCGGTGTTCCGCAAAGTGGTGCTGCCAAAGGGTCTCGGCCCAAAACGTCGACTGTCCTGTTTTCCATAGATGCTGCCTGGCCCGCTGAGTTCCTCCAGCATTCTGAGCGTGTTGCAATGAAATAGTGTGATGACACCAACTGAACGCAGCCGGGTTGCGGGTCGCGGTTGCTCCCTGGAGCAGATCGAGTTGTGGACAGATACTGGATGTAATCTGTGTCACCGTGCACTGAGGCACAATAGGAAGCCTGGACCGAACAGCAAAATAGAATAATTTACTTGAATCAGCTTTTATAACAATATAACCATATAACAATTACACCAGAAACAGGCCATCTTGGCCCTTCTAGTCCGTGCCGAACGCTAACCCTCAGCTAGTCCCGCACTCTGTGTATCTGTCTCTTTCTCTCTGTATCTCTCTCTCTTCGTATCTCCCTTTCTCTGTCTATCTGTGTGTATGTGTTTGTGTGTGTGTGTGTATATCTCTCTCCGTCTCCCTCTGTATCGCTCTCTCTCTCTCTCTCTCTCTCTCTCTCTCTCTCTCTCTCTCTCTCTCTCTCTCTCTCTCTCTCTCTCTCTCAGTATCTCTGTATCTCCCTCTCTGACAATAGACAATAGGTGCAGAAGTAGACAATTCGGCCCTTCGAGCCTGCACCGCCAATCTGCGATCATGGCTGATTAACTACTATCAATACCCGGTTCCTGCCTTGTCCCCATGTCCCTTGATTCCACTATCCATAAGATACCTATCTAGTTACTTCTTGAAAGCATCCAGAGAATTGGCCTCCACTGCCTTCCGAGGCTAATCTATTGGAGTTTTTCGAGGATGTAACCAGGAAGTTTGATAAGGGAGATCCAGTGGATATAGTGTACCTCGATTTTCAGAAGGCATTTGATAAGGTCACACATAGGAGATTGGTGGGTAATATCAGAGCTCATGGCATTGGGGGGAAGATATTGACATGGATATAAAACTGGTTGACAGATAGAAAGCAAAGAGTAACGGTGAATGGGTGTTTCTCGGAATGGCAGGTGGTGACTAGTGGGGTGCCACAGGGCTCGGCATTGGGTCCACAGCTGTTTACGATTTAGATCAATGATTTAGATGAAGACATTGAGAATAACATCAGCAAGTTTGCTAATGATACTAAGCTGGGTGGCAGCATGACACGTGATGTCAGGAGAATTCAGGGTGACTTGGATAGGCTGAGTGAGTGGGCAGATACTTGGCAGATGATGCTTAATGTGAATAAGTGTGAGGTTATCCACATTGGGAGTAAGAACAGTAAGGCAGATTATTATCTGAATGGTGTAGGGTTAGGTAAGGGAGAAATACAAAGAGATCTCGGTGTCTTGTTCATCAGTATCTCTCTCTCACTCTCTCTGTATCTCTCACACTCTGTGTCTCCCTCTCTCTGTGTATCTCTTTGTTGCATCCCTCTCTGTATCTCTCTCTGTGTATCTCTCTGTATCTCTGCCTTTCTCTGTATCTCTCTCTGTGTATCCCCCCCCCTCTCTCTCTCTCTCTCTCTCTCTCTCTCTCTCTCTCTCTCTCTCTCTCTCTCTCTCTCTGCCTCCGTGCCTCTCTCCGAGTCTGTGGGTTTCTGTCTGTATGCCTCTGTATGGTTGTGTATGTGTGTGTATGTTTGTTTCTCAATGTCTGACTCGCTCTGCTTATTTTCTCTCTCCCTTCGTGCCAATTATTGCTTTTTTTCAGAAGCGAGTAAATTCTATCCCTTACAAAAATATTCCCTCAATTTAGCTGCCATTGAGGAAAGTGCATTGAACTCCGATTTCGTGACTTGCCTGAGCTTTCCCTTCTCAAGCATAGGACCGACACTGTCTATTTGACGAGTATAATAGCACATAGCAGGGTAGGTTGCAGTTCAAAGAAGGTTTAGGTGATAGATACTGGACCATTTGGGTTGTCCTGTGTGGCAACCTCTGTGATCTTGGCTTGCTTTCATACATTTAGAACTTTTCCGCTTTGAAATAGTTACATCACGTGGTGTTAGATGAATGAGGGGAGACTGGATTGTCGACATGTCATATTGTATATGCGGCAGATTATAGCACGGGAGATTGTAAACATGACGGATTGTATACTTGATGGATTGTGTACAAGACAGATTGTGTCCATGACGGATAGCATACAAAACACACTTTGTACATAACAGATTTTATGCATGACAGGTTGTTTACAGTACATGATGTATTTTGTAAATGACAGATTGTATACACGACAGACTGTATACATGACAGGTTCTATGTTGATGCACATTAAAAGAACCCACTGAGTCTTTACAGGGATGCAGAGAAAATGGATCCTGTTCCAGTGGGGGCTGGGGCGTGGTCGGGACTCAAAATGGGCACCAACAGTTGAAGACTGATGAAATGCATTTTGTTCCCTCGCCTCGAGTCTAGTACGTCATTTGAATGATGGTCCTCCACATTCAGAAAAAGAGTCTTTGTAATCCTGCAGTGTAATGGCGCTTGACGCACACGTGTGTGAGATGTAACAGGATTGAGGCGCTGAGATCACAGACAGATCTGCGATGGTCACAGTGAATGCGGGATGTGAATGTAATTAAATCTCCCATCAGCATCCTCTGGCTGACAAAAACACATCCAGTGAATTTAAAATTAAAGGGGTTTTCATCATTCTGTAGGGAGAAACAGCTCTGGTATTTGTAAAGTAAAGATAAGAGGGGGGAAACACGCCGACCGGAGTAACGTAAATAGACCCATCAGTCATGAAAGTCATCTGATTGATAAGATTATTTATTTCCAGTAAATGAACAATAATCAGAAGGTGAAATACATTATTATCTTGCTGTACTCTTTTGGACCTAGTTATCTCCAGTTGTAATCTCCACACATTTGCTGCCTTGCCCATCATTGTAATGGCCCCGTTGTGGACAAATATTTCAGATTGCTTTATAAAGTTGTTGACTCTGAGATCAGTGTTGCTTCAGGCTGCCGTGGCACAGTTAAATCTGGCGAAAAGGAATGTCCAGTGTTCAAAAGAAAAGTTTGGTCCAAAATCATAACTTTTTACCAGAGTTCACATGGCCCATCCTGCTATTGTGTCTTTCCTATAAGCCCACAACGATTTCTGTCCTCAGCTGTCTCTGGAGTTTATAGTCTGACAGTAAATTGGTCCCAAAGTAAACAATCAATTAATGCTATAACACCACCCGATCTGAACCAGAATGCGGGTCGCGGTTGCTCCCAGGAGCAGATCGATTTGTCGTGAGATACTGTATGTAATGTTTGTCACCGTCTACAGAGGTACAAAATTAAGCCTGGATCGAACAGCACATCACAACCATTGGCTCGAATGACTTTTTGTTTCGCTTAGTTATTGCGCGGTGGAGCAGGGTCTGCAGTTACGTGCTGATGAGTGTGACGTCCAGGTTTATGTGTGTGACCTCAACTAAATATTGTCCAGAGTGTGTTCACTTACTGTTCGGGCCAACAGAATTCCGGTGCTCGGATTCGCTGGAAATAGAACCAGGAGCTCAGCACAGAGTAAACACAGAGACTGCACTGGGTGGGCGACGTTGCGATGTGTTAATCCGCCCCCTTGTGACGGCAGGAATACTAGTGTTTCTACCATTTCATTACTGTCTGTCAAACTGTGTGGATTTGCGGATCCGCCTGATTTTTTTCTGCAGGAGTGTGTGTGCTATTTTAGCAAAGACAGCAAGTGTCAGTCAGTGATATTTAAAATAAAACTTGCTGAATTAAATCTCATTGGCTGTTAATAACAAATCTCTATAGGCACTGTATTGCGTTCCTCCTGTACCTGATAATGCGGCCACTGATTATATGCCCATGGTCTTCTACTGCCGTAGCCCGTCCAGTTCAATATTCGACACGTTTCGCGTCCAGTGATACCTCTCTGCACAGTGCAGTAGTAACGTGATTATTTGAGTTACTGTCGTCTTCCTGGCAGATTGAATGAATCCCGCCTTTCTCCATCGACCTCTCCCATTAGCAAGATGATTTTGCTCTCAGAATTGTCGCTAACTGAATGTTTTCCCAGCACCATTCTCCGCAAACTGAGACTGTTGAACGGGACAATCCCAGGAGTTCAGCAGTTCCTGCGATATTCAAACTGCTCCCTCTGACACCGACAAATATTCCACACTCAGAATCACAGAGATCACATTTCATCTCCATGGTGAAGTTTGTTGCAGACAGAACGTACCTTGTGCTAAGGAACAGGACGCGGAGTGACCCGCTGATAACGCTGTGGGTTTAGTTAATGATTATCACCAGGAGCTGACTGAACACTAACCAGGGTGTGTTCATTACTTACAAAACCTGTAACCCAGCCTTACTGGGACAGGGTGGTAACAGAACCTGGAGCCGCGGTACAAGGTAAGAAGCTCTGTATACTGACATATAAACATCACAAAGGTAGTCAGCCACTTTTATGAACACGAATGTGATTGATAACGTATTGTGTTGATCGACATTAGAACTGTAGCGGATCGCTTTTAAATGAATTAATAATTCCCTTCAGCTAATTGAATGCATCGACTTCCTGTGCATGTCCCGCGGGAAACCGGTGTAGTTGGCGGTGTTATCGGAAACGCCGCACTTTCAACCCAGCTCCGAATCATCAGCAAAGGCTCGGGACGTGCGAGCTTCCCGCATCACGGAACTGTCCCCGGGCTACAGCTTGCAACGGCAGGAAAACGATCCGTCCAGACTCGGGGATTTACCGATCCCTGACCGAGGGAACTGAGGATTCGCTTTGTTTATTCCTTCACTGGCGGGATCGACACTATCTGTCCATCCTAGACGGCATTTCAGTTGGCGGTGAAAAGTATTTAACCACCCACATTGGAGATTACATCCGGGGCGGGGAGTGGTCTTGGGGAAAGTCGGTGTAAGGAGTTGATGGTTGCATTATATAGTCGGTTGGTGAGACCTGTTGTGGATCACCGTCTGCAGTGTTGTTTCCCTTCTGTCAGATGTGAGTGGGTATGTGAGAAATGAAAAGAAGTTTTACCAGACAGATATCTGCCCCTGCGAGATTTTCTGTGAGGAAAATGTTATATCTTGACTTGTGGTGTGACATAAAACAGGGCAGAACTGCTTGTATACAAAACTGTTATTTTTAATAACAATATACTTGATTGTATCCGCGGTAATTTGGTAAAATGAATGGAAACTTCGATGAGACATAAAGTATCCCACGGGGTTTGACAGGGACGTGGACAAAATAGTTCCTGTTGTGTGAGGATACCGTCAGTTGAAGACAGTTGAGATGTTATTTCTCTCTCTCTGAGTCTAGTGTGTCATGGGAATGACCGTCCTCAATATTCAGCAGAATGAGAGTCTTTCAGTTAATATTATTATCCTGCAGCGTGGTGGCCTTGATACACAAATGAGTGAGATGTTACAGATGAGAGGCAGGATTGATGAGCCGAGATCACAGTCAGATCTGCGTTGGTCACAGTCAATGCGGGATGCCAATGTAATTAAATCTCCCATCAACAACTTCTAGCTGACAAAAACACATATCAGTGGGCACTGTACTGTGCACGTCCCGTACCTAATACTGCGGTCACTGATTGCATGTCCGTGGTTTTCTACATCTGTAGCCCGTCCATTTCAATGTTCGACATGTTACACGTCCAATGACGCCTCTCTGCACAATGCATTTGCAGCGTGGTTATTTGAGTTACTGACGTCTTCCCGGCAGATTGAACCAATCTCGCTTTTCCCATTCGATCTCTCTCTTTAACAAGGCGTTTTCCCTCTCAGAACTGCCGCTCACTGATCTTCTTCCGCGCCATTCTCCGCAAAACTGAGACTGTTGAACGGGACAATCCCAGGAGTTCAGCAGTTCCTGTGATATTCAAACTGCACCCTCTGGCATCAACAAACATTCCACTCTCAAAATCACCGAGATCACATTTCATCTCCATGGTGATGTTTGTTTGGAGACAGAACGTACCCTGTAATAAGGAACAGGACGCGGAGAGACCCGCTGATAAGGCTGTGGGTGTAGTTAATGATTATCACCAGGAGCTGACTGAACATTAACCAGGGTGTGTTCATTACTTACAGAACCCGTAACACAACCTCACTGGGACAGGGTGGTAACAGAACCTGGAGCCGCTGTACATGGTAAGAAGCTCTTTTTACTGAAATATAAACATTGCAAAGGCAGTCGTCCACTGAAATGAGACTGAGAACTTATTAAGTTGTTCAACAATTGAACTGTAGCGAATAGCTGTTGAAAGAATTAATAATTCCCTGCATCTAATTGAACGCATCGACTTCCTGTGCATGTCCCGGGGGAAACCGGTGTAGTTGGAGGTGTTATCGGAAACGTCGCAACTTTCAACCCAGCTCCGAATCATCAGCAAAGGGTCGGGAGGTGCGAGCTTCCCGCATCTCGGAACTGTCCCCGGGCTACGGCTTGCAGCAGCAGGAAGCTGATCCGTCCAAACTCGGGGATTTACTGATCTCTGACTGGGCGAACTGAGGATTCGCTTTGCTTATTCCATCGCAGGCGGGATCGACACTATCTGTCTACCCTTTACGACATTTCGGTAGGTAGCTGCTGGGAGAGGGCGAAATTATGAGAACTACTCACATTGCAGTTTATAGCGGGGAGGGGGACGGCGGGCAGGGGTGTAAAGATGTGATGGTTCCATTATGTATTCAGTTGGTGAGGCTTGATGTGGATCACCGCCCTGTGTTGATTCCCTTCTGTCAGAAGTCTGTGGGTAGGTGGGAGATCCAAAGAAGGTTTAACAGAGAGACATTTGCACCGTGTGAGTTGTCCTGTGAGGAAACGTCTGTGAACTTGGCTTTTTTCAATGATTGCGAAAAATTCAACATGATCTACGTTTACAGGGTGATGTACACATTGCAGTTTTTTTTTAAAGTAACAATGTACTGATGGTATCCGTAGTAGTTTGGTAAAATCAGTGGGATATTTGATGTGAAATAAAGAATCCTGCGGCGTCTTGACAGGGACGTCGACAAAATAGTTCCTGTTCTGGGAGGAACTGAATGCAGTTGAAAACAGTCACCCCAGCTCCATCTCTCTCTCTCTCTCTCTCGCTTTCTCTCTCCCTCACTCTCTCTCTCTCTCTCTCTCTCTCTCTCTGTCGCCCCCACCCCTCTCTCACTCTCCCTCTCCCCGTCTCTCCCCTTCTACCCACTCTTTCCCCCTCTCCCCAGTTCTTTCTCCACCTCTCTCCCCTTTCTCTTCCCCCACTCCCTCTCCCCTCTCTCCCTACACCCTCTGTCTCCCTCTCCCTTCTCTCTCCTCCCTCTCTCCCCTCTCTATCCCCCCTCTCTCTCCCCCCCTCTCTCCCCACCCCTCTCTCCCCACCCCTCTCTCCCCCTCTCTCCGTACCCACTCTCTCTCCCTACCCCCTCTCTCCCTCTCCCCTCTCCCCCTTTCTCCACTCCCTCTACCCACTCTCTCCCCCACTCTCTCTCCCCCGCTCTCTCCCCCCACTCTCTCTCCCCACTCTCTCTCCCCCTCTCTTCCCCCCCTCTCTCCCCACCCCACTCCTCCCATCACTCTCCCCCTCTCTTCCCCCTCTCTCTCTACACTTTCTCTCCTCCACTCTCTCTCACTCCTCTTTGCCCCTGTCCCTCTCTCCCCCCTCTCCCCTCTCCCCATCTTTCTCCCCCTCTCTCACTCCTCTCTCTCACCTCTCACCCCTTTCTCACCTCTCACTCCTCTCTCTCATCTCTCACCCCTCTCCCTAACCCCTCTCTCTCCCCCTCTCCCTCCCCTTTCTTCACCTCCCCCTCCCCTTCTCTCTCCCCTCTCTCTCTCTCCTCTCTCCCCCACTCCCCTCTCTTTTCTCCTCTCTCTCCCTCTCCCCGTCTCCCCCTTTCTCTGTCGCCTCTCTGCCCCTCTCTCTTCCCCTCTCTCCCCCCCTCTCCCCCCATCTCTCCCAACCTTCTCTCTCTCTCTCCCACCCTTCCCTCTCTCTCACCCCCTCTCAGTGGGTCTCTAATGGTTCTATTTGCGTTACTTCCGTTGATGTGTTTCCTTGGTATCATACACACTTTACAAATATCTCAGATGATACTCTCTACTGTGTGATGAAAATCCCTCGAACACTAAATTCACTGAATGTGTTCTGTCAGCTTGAGGATGCTGATGGGCGATTTAATAAAATTCACATGCTGAATGTATTGTGACCGACCTATTCTGTGATCTCGGCGCCTTAATCCTGCTTCTCACCTGTAACATCACATGTACCCCCAGATCCCTCTGCTCCTCTACACTGCCAAGTATCCTGCCACTTACTTTGTACTCTGCCTTGGAGTTTGCCCTTCCAAATTGTATCACCTCACATTTCTCCGGGTTGAACTCCATCTGCCACTTTTCAGCCCACATCTGCATCCTATCAATGTCTCTCTGCAATCTTCGACAATCCTCTACACTATCTACAACACCACCAGCATCTGTGCCGTCTGCAATCCAACCCACCCTTCTACCCCGTCATTAATAAAAAAATCATGAAAAGTAGAGGTCCCAGATCAGACCCTTGTGGGACACCACTACTCACAACCCTTCAATCTGAATGTAATCCCTCCACCACGACCCTCTGTCTTCTGCGGGCAAGCCAATTCTGAATCCACCTGGCCAGACTTCCCTGGATCCCATGCCTTCTGACTTTCGGAATAAGCCTACTGTGTGGAACCTTGTCGAATGCCTTACTAAAATCCATGTAATTTACATCCACTGTACTACTCTTTTCTATATGCCTTGTCACCTCCTCAAGGAAATCTATCAGGCTTGATAGACACGATCTGCCCTTCACAAAGCCATGCTGACTGTCCCTGATCAGACCATGATTCTCTGGTAATATAGGTAATCCTATATCTAAGAATCATTTCCAACAGCTTTCCCACCACAGACGTCAGGCTCACTGGTCTATAATTACCCGAACTATCCATACTAACTTTTTTGAACAAGGGGACAACATTCGCCTCCCTTCAATCCTCCGGTACCATTCCCGTGGACAACGAGGATATAATGATCCTAGCCAGATGCTCAGCAATTTCTTCCCTCGCTTCATGGAGCAGCCTGGGGAATATTCCTTCAGGCCCTGGGATCTTATCCATTCCTAATTTATTTTAACAACTCCAACACCACCTCTCTCCTAATATCAACATGCTCAAGAACATCAACCTCACTCATGTTGTTCTCACCGTCATCATGTTCCCTCTCAGTGGTGGAAACCGTAGAGAAGTATTCATTAAGGACCTCGCTCACTTCCACAGCATCCAGGCACGTCTTCCCACATTTATCCCTAATCGGTCCTACCTTCACTCCTGTAATCCTTTTGTTCTTCAGATAATTGAAGAATGCCTTGGGGTTTTTTCTTACCCTACTCGCCAAGGACTTCTCGTGTCCCCTTCTTGCTCTTCTCAAACCCTTCTTAAGCTACTTTCCTGCTACCTTATATTCCTCAATCGACCCATCTGATCCTTGCTTCCTAAACCTCATGTATGCTCCTTTCTTCCACCTGACTAGATTTTCCACCTCACTTCTCACCCATGGTTCCTTCACCCTACAATTCTTTATTTTCCTCACTGGGAAAAAAATATCCCTAACATCCTGCAAAAGATCCTTAAACATCGACCACATGTCCATAGTACATTTCCCTGCAAAAACATCATCCTAGTTCACACCCGCAAGTTCGAGCCTTATAGCCTCATAATTTGCTCTTCCGAATTAAACATTTTCCTGTTCTCTCTGAGTCTATCATTTTCCCTGATAATTCTAAAGACCAAGGAACAATGATCACTGTCCCCAAGATGCTCACCCACTGAGAGATCTGTGACCTGACCCGGTTCATTACCTAATACTAGATCTAGTATGGCATTCCCCCTAGTCGGACTGTCAACAGACTGTGACAGGAATCCGTCTTGGACACATTTAACAAACTCTGTCCCATCTAAACCCTTGGAACTAATCAAGTGCCAATCAATATTAGGGAAGTTAAAGACTTGATAACAACCCTGTTAGTTTTGCACCTCTCCAAAATCTACCTCCCAATCTGCTCCTTGATGTCTCTGCTGCTACCAGGGGGCCTAAAGAATGCCTCCAGTAGAGTAACTGCTCCCTTCCTCTTCCTGACTTCCACCCATACTGACTGAAAAGAGGATCCTGCTACATTAGCCACCCTTTCTATACCTGTAATGGTATCCCTCACCAGTAATGCCACAACTCCCCCCACCTCCATCGCTTTTAAAGCACTGAATTCCAGGAATATTGAGAATCCATTCCTGCCTGGGTGCCAGCCAGGTCTCTGTAATGGCCACTACATCATAATTTCATGTATGTATTCAAGCTCTCAGTTTATCACCTTTGTTCCTGAGGCTTCTTGCATTGAAGTACACGCACTTTAGCCCTTCTACCTTACTACCTTTATACCCTTTATTCTGCTGCTCTTTCCTCAAAGCCTCTCTATATTTTAGATCTGGCTTTACTCCATGCACTTCTTTCACTACTCTATCGCTCCGGGTCACATCTCCCCTGCAAATTATTTTAAACCCTCCCGAACCATGCTAGCAAACCTACCAGCAAGGATATTGCTCCCCCGCGAGTTCAGGTGCAACCCACCCAATCTGTACAGGTCCCACCTTCCCCAGAATAGATCCCAATGATTCAAAAATCTAAAAGCTTGCCCCCGCACCAACTCCTCAGCCACGCATTCAATTGCCATCTCCTCCAATTCTTACCACCACTATCCCGTAGCACTGGCATCAACCCTCTTCTCCGTCCCATCCTTCTGCACCACAGGATCAGACTCAGTGCCAGAGGCCCTGCCACCATGGCTCACACCTCGTCAGTCGTCCCCGCCAACAGTATCAAGGACGGTAAACTTATTATTCCGGAGAATGGTTACAGGAGTGCTCTGCATTAACTGTCCACTTAACTTCGCTTTCCCCCCTCGGACTGTCACCCAACGACCAGCTTCCGGCAGCCTAGGTGTGACTACCTCCCTGTAGCTCTCATCTATGACTGCCTCATTCTCCCTTATGAGTCGAAGGTCGTCCAGCTGCTGCTTCAGATTCCTCACACAGTTTTCCAGATCGCCCAGCCGCATGCACTTCTGGCAGATGTGACTGCGGGAGAGGGGAGTTCCACTAAGACTGCCACATCTCACAGGAGAGGCACATCACCATCTCAGGAGACATTGTAAAGACTAACTGGGAACAAACTCGTCCTCCGCCTCTTCTCATCGAAGCCTCTCGAGTCAAAGCCTCAAAGCTCCACTCCTTCACTAGTCCACTCACTCACTGGCTGCTTTCCCTGTTGCAACCTGTGCTTATTAGACTTGCTGTCGCCTTCCCGGCAGCTAGAATCAGTCTGGCCATTCTCCTTCGGTCTCTCTCATACACACAACATTTTCCCGTCCAGCACTGACACTCACCGGATGATTGTCTGTTTCGCACCATTCTCTGTAAATCGAGACAGTTGTGTGTGACACTCCCAGAGATATTCACACTACACTGTCTGGAATCAACAATCATTCCACTGTCAAAGTCACGGAGATCACATTCTTCCCCAATCTGATGTTTGTTCTGAACAACACATGGACCTCTTGACCATTTCTGCATGTTTTTATTAAACATGAGCTGGTGCCACATAATTTGTTGATCAGCATTAACGAGCTGGTGTACAGGTGCACTTTTAAAAATTACCACTGAGTTTATTTCCGAATTAGACAATCCACTCACCCCCATCTCGGGTGTTATCAAGAATGAGATCTGGATCTACTTATTCATTCCGCTGTTTCCCACAACTGGATGACGCAGACAAGACCGTGAACTAAACATTGTCATGATGCCAAGGTTGGGTTAATCTTCGGGAACATAAAATCCTGGAATCTGTGCACTAATCGCGAAGAGCAAATTCATTTGAACATAGCACAGTATCGCACTTCCCTCTAACAGACGGGATATTGAGGCTGAAGAGAGCAGCTGAAACTATTTTATCGGCGACACACGGGCATCATGGAAATGGTAATGAGTAGCACACAAAAACTGAATTCACCTCGTCAGGGGAATTGTACTGTGAGGCGATCAGGCTCAAGTGCGTTATAATTCAAGATTAGCATTGATCACTGAAGCCGTAGAAGATGTGCTGTAGATCTGTTGTTTCAGTAGACAAGTTGGAGTGGGTCCAGGTCATTATTCAGACAGGAGCTGATATGCTTCAATACTAGACACTCAAAACACTTCAACTGTGGATGTAAGTGCCACTGGGCGATAGCCATTGAGGAATTTAACCACACTCTTCTCGGGTACCGGTATGGTTTAAGTTTCAGTTCGGAGATACAAGGAGTTAAGTTGCAGGAGGAGAGTAAGTTGGTGACTGTCGGCAGAAGGAAGTGAAATGAGCAGCCAGTGCAGACAAGCCCCGTGGACGTGCCCCTCAGAAATAAGTATACCACTTTGAGTATACACCGACCTACCAGTTGGAAGCGCAACCTCTGGGTCTCTAGCTCGGAAGAGAACAGAAGTGAAGGGGTCTAAAGTGGGTAGAAAAGATTCCATAGTCAGATGAACAGAGACGAGATTCTGGATGTATGTTGCCTCCCAGGTGACAGGGTCAGGGATGTCTCAGATTGGCTCCATGGCATTCTATAGGGGGTGGGTGAGCAACCAGATGTCTTGGTGTATATTGCCACCAACGACACGGGCAGAAAAAAATGAAGGGGTGCCTGGGAGATAATATAGGACGCGCGGTAGAAAGCTGAGAAACAGGACCTACAGGGTAGTAATCTCTGAATTGCCTGCTGTGCCACGTGCCAGCGAGGACAAGAGTAGAAAGATTTGGCAGTGGCTGAGGAACTGGTGCAGGAGGCAGAGGTTCATAAATATGGACGATTGGGATCGCGTCTGGGCAAGTTATGACTAGTAGAAAAGCGATGAGTTACACCAGAATCCCAGGGGAACCAATATCCTTGCGGGCAGGTTTTCCAGAACAATTCAGGAGGGCTAATTTTCCAGGGGGATGGGAACTGGAGTTATGATGCTGAGAATGGGATAGCTGGTTCACAAACAGAGGCAGTTTGCAGTCATAGTGATAGAAAGTGGAGGCTGATGATAGGGAAAAACTGCAGTCAATGGGATGACTTGCAACATAAAAGGCAGACAGAATAGGAAATGGAGAGTACAAGACTGTCGAGGTTACAGTTGAATGCTAACAGAAAACGGAATAACAGTCGAAGGCAGCAAAGTTACATGCATGACATTGTGGATGTCATTGAATCGTGGCTGAAAGAATATTACAGCTGGGAGTTTAACATCCAATGATATACACTATATCGAAAGTACAGGCAGGTTGGCAGAAAGGTTTGGCGTGACACTTGGTGAAAAAGTGAAATCAAATCATTAGAAAAATGTGACATGGCTAGGAAGGTTTTGAATCCTTGTGGGTAGAGCTAGGAAGCTGCAAGGGTACAAAGGCCCCTTGCCTTTGCCCCTAGAGAACTCCACTCAGTAGTAATGACAGGGTCTTAAAATTACAACGGGAGACAGAAAATGTGTGTCAGTAGGACAATGTTACGATAGTCATGGGATATGTTAACATGGTAAAATCGGGTTGTTATGGTCTTTTATTACCCCACTTGTCACGATAGTATTTTTAGAGTTTCCACCAGTTCAATGCTTTCCAGAAGATTCACTAGATTTACGGATGCGTGTTTTCATTTTATTCTGTGGAATTTTGTGAGCAAAGAAGGTGTATATCTGGCAGTGATACTTAAACTAAAAAATCCTGTCGTAAATCTCAGTCAGTCTTTGTAATTATGGACGTCTGCACTTATCTACTTCCTGCACCTAATAATGTGGCCTGTGAGTGTATGTTTGGAGTTTACCGTGGCTGTACCTCATCCAAGTCCAATGTTTGGCTTTCAGTGACGCTCTTCTGCTCCCCAGCTTTTGGAGCGTATGGCTATTTAAATTACTGTCACCTTGCTGTCTGATTTAATCAGTCTGGTCAATCTCCTTGAGGTCTCCCATTAACAAGGCGTTTTCACCCTCAGAACTGCTGCTCACTGGATTTTCTTTCATTTTGTCTTCACACCATTCTCTGTACACCGAGCGAATTGTGGGTGAAAATCCAAGGAGATGATCAGTTTCCGTAATGCACATGCTACCCTGTCTGGCACCAGCGATCATTCCACAGTCAAGGTCACTTAGACAACATGGATTCCAGATTCGGATCTTTCGCCTGAACAACAACTGAACCCCTTGAACATATCTGCATGTTACATCCTTCAAGTTGCTGCCCCGCGATTAACAGATTCCCATTAATGAGCAGCTGTACAGTTGTACCTAATAAAACGGCTATTTAGTGCATTTACCATTTACACGGGCCCTCACCTATCTCGAACTTGAATATGGGTGAGATTTGGTACTGATCTTTGCGATTTTCCTGTTTCCAACAACAGGTTATCGCTGACAAGGCAGTTTGGGGTATCCTGGAGAGAGAGACTGTCACTGTTCCTGCTGAGCTGCGCCGGTGTGCGGCTGCGCTGTGATTAAAATGCTCACGTCACGGAGCCTTTGTTGCAGCGTCGATGGGTTAAAATGCAGCTGAAAAAAAGTTCATGAAATCTGAGAGTTTTTCTTTGTTGCACTATAATTTATCATATCCTTCCATTAATAGATAAGGACAAAAGTATATTTTTGTCAGTCCATTCTATATATTCATAGATGCGCATTGCAAAAGCACACACATCCAAGATGTCGCACTTTTTTCAGGCCGTGTGAAGATTTCCTTTTCGGAGCAATGGTTGATCCACGCAGTGGAAAAATAGCAATTAGTGGGAACTTTGGAGACCGGAACATGTTAGATTCAATGCATATTAATCACGATTGAATATGATACATTACTGTGCTTCATTATGATACTTTATTCTGGTATCTTATTTTATATTCGTAGCTAGCTTGCTTTCATATTCCACCTTTCTTCTGCTTATTCCATTTTTCATTGCTTTCTTTTAATCATTAAAAGCACCCCGATTCACTAGATTCTTTCAACTACTTTTGCTATCTAGAACAACTTCTTAAATCAATATGTAGATAGTCCAACAAAAGCAGGAGCTGTACTGACGTTAGGTAATTATGCTAGCTAGATACCCGACCATTTGGTGGGTAAATGGTGAGGGAAGAACTCCTTAAGTTTAAGAGAGCTCCAGAGAAGGAAAGTTTAGACTTTGCGGGAGGGTAATGAATTGGATCAGGGTAAATTACTAATTCATAAGGCAATAACTGTGGAGAGTTGATGGGAAACAACTGTTTCTGGCAGGTCCACCTTTGACATGTGGAGGGTGTTTAAAGTCCATCTGCACGGAGTATAGGGCGGGTATATTCCAGTACGACGAAATGACGAGATTGGCAGCGTCAGAGACCCTTAAATGTGGAGAGAAGTGATGAATTCAGTCAAGCTGGAAAAAGAAAAGTATGTAAAGCTCAGGAAGGTCGAATGAAACAGAGCCCTCGAGAATGTGTGTGTGTCCTTAATTGTTAACTTGCATCAGTATTTACCAAGGACAAGGACACGGAGGATACGGAGATCAGTGCGGGGAGTACTGGTATGCTCGGGCATTTTGAAATAAAGAAAGAGACAGTGTTGGGTCTCTTAAAGTGCATCAGGGCGTTTAAATTTGCAGGCCCTGATGGGATATACCCCAAGTTACAGAGAAAGGCCAGTGATGAAATTGCTGGGGCCTTGATCAATATCGTTCTGTCCTGCCTCGCCACCAGCAGACTCCGAGAGAACTGCCGAGTGCCTCATGTTGATCCGTCATTCAAGGCGTGATTCAGGGAATAATCCTGATGAGCATTGAAACTGCCGAGATACAGTCGGCTGTGAACCAAGTGCTGATAAATGGGACCAGTGTAGACAGTGAGTGGATGGTCAGAACAGGTATGGCCGGCCAAAGGCCTGTTTCCGTGCTGTGTGATCCACCACTCCGGACATGCTAAATTAACGATGGTGGCACCGCAAGGCATTGATTTCAAAAATCCACACCCCTCTCCAAACTGAAATAAACCAGACTGTACCCCTTGTCGCCACTGTGAATATCTGTTTCTGTCAAGGGATCATACAGATTGGACACGTCAGCTAAACAACTGGCAACCGATGAAGTTCCTGTGTCTTCTTCCATTAATGTTGCTTCCTTACAGCAAAACTAACCCTCTCACTGTGTCAGAATCAGTGATTAAATCCGGCCCAAAACACTGTGCTTTCATCCCTGCACGTTGTAACTTGAACCATCTCACCGAGGGTCTGATGGAGACACAACCTCTGTCCTCTACACGTGTGCTCACATCTCCCCTGCTTCTGACATTTAAAATCCCCTCAGAATGGTTTTCTGATTCCGTCTGAAGTTTATGGTACATTCAACTCGTTCTCAGACCTGACAAACCATGTTTTCCCACAGCTGGTTCCACCTGTTGGTGTGTCCTCTTTCTTCCACCTCCAGGGAAGCTGCCTTTCCATAAGACCATAAGACCTCCTGCCAATCAGGCATGGACTTTTCCATGCTGGAATCTTTGCTGTAATACCATGGTCTCCTAGTTTGTGAAACAGCCTCGAGTGTGGCTCCTTGTCACAGGCCTTTGGAAAATCCAAGTAGCCAGCATCAACGTATTCACATCTCTCTAACCCGCCTGTTATTTCTTCAAATAAAAATAGCCGAATATCCTGCTACTAATTCAATATGCCAGCAACAACCTCCGACAAATAAGAGACCCCGTGAATTTAATGTTTCGAGTGTTTCCATTACTCATTGATGGAAAGCAGTTGATGTATCTGTAAACTAAATGCGATGTCAGGCAAAATCACCCGCAGGAATTGGTCTAAATTTCATATGATGGCGCTGTGATCCTGCAATTTGTTTCCAGTAAGTGAACAATAAACTGAAGGAGAAGAGCATTCATATCGTGCTGCGGACTTTGACAGGTTGTCATCTCTGGGAGATGGTAATCTTGGTACAGCCGCTCCCCAATAACCCATTGCCCAAAGTTTACAACTGCGGGCAACTCTTAAAGATGGCTTTTAAATGTACCATCTTAAAATCAGTGCAGATACAGGCTAAGGGGGCACAGCTAAAGCTGGAGAAACGGAATGTCCGCTGGTCAAAAAAGAACATTATTCCAAATGTATAATATTCCATCAGAGTTGAGAGCGCCCTTCCTTCTGCTGTCTCTGTGCAATAAACCTACAGCGATCTTTGCCCTGAGCTGTCGCTGGAGTTTATAATCTGAAAAAAAAAACTGGTCCTAAGTTGAATAATATTTCCAAGCGACGGCACCAACCGAACTTACAAGGAAGCGGGTTATGATTCCTCTCTGGAGGTGGTAAAATTTTGTGCACTGAATTATTAATTCTGGTTTGGAACACGTTAGAAAATCTCATTGAAGCAAGGTGAGTTTGTCTGGGTTAACGCAAGCTTTGTGGAACAAGGTGTGGCGTTACATGCTGAATACGGTGAAGTTCAGGTTTATGAGCGTGTTATCAACTGAACATTGTTCAGGGTGTGTTCACTTGTTGTTAGGGGCATAAAATGCAGAAGCTCGGATTCCCTGAAACCAGACCCAGGAGTTCTGCATCAGGTAGGAACATTGACTGTATTCGGCAGTGTTACGGTGTTTTAATAGGCCCACTTGTAACGGCAGCATTTCTAATATTTCTACCATATCAATGTTATCATTGAAAACGCGCGGCTTTACGGATCTGTGTGTTTTATTATTCTGTACGTGTATTTTTTAGAACAGACAGGGTAGATCTGTCAGTGATATTTATATTTACAAATATTGTGGTAATTCTCAGAGGCCTATATAAAAATAACAAATTCAACCCTCAGTGGGTACTTTACTATATACCTCCCGTACCTAGTAATGTGCCCACTGAGTACATGTCCGGGGGCTTCTGCAGCTGTTCCCCGTCCGATTCAATGCTCTCCACTGCGCTACCGTCCGCTTCAGTGCTGACCACTGTGCTACCGTCCGCTTCAATATTGACCACTGTGCTACCGTCCGCTTCAATGCTGACCACTACCCTACCGTCCGCTTCAATGCTGACCACTACCCTACCGTCCGCTTCAATGCTGACCACTGTGCTACCGTCCGCTTCAATGCTGACCACTACCCTACCGTCCGCTTCAATGCTGACCACTACCCTACCGTCCGCTTCAATACTGACCACTGTGCTACCGTCCGCTTCAATACTGACCACTACCCTATCGTCCGCTTCAATGCTGACCACTACCCTACCGTCCGCTTCAATGCTGACCACTAACCTACCGTCCGCTTCAATGCTGACCACTGTGCTACCGTCCGCTTCAATGCTGACCACTACGCTACCGTCCGCTTCAATGCTGACCACTACCCTACCGTCCGCTTCAATGCTGACCACTGCGCTACCGTCCGCTTCAATGCTGACCACCACCCTACCGTCCGCTTCAATGCTGACCACTGTGCTACCGTCCGCTTCAATGCTGACCACTACCCTACCGTCCGCTTCAATGCTGACCACTGTGCTACCGTCCGCTTCAATGCTGATCACTACGCTACCGTCCGCTTCAATGCTGACCACTACCCAACCGTCCGCTTCAATGCTGACCACTGGCTACCGTCCGCTTCAATGCTGACCACTACCCTACCGTCCGCTTCAATGCTGACCACTACCCTACCGTCCGCTTCAATGCTGACGACTGTGCTACCGTCCGCTTCAATACTGACCACTGTGCTACCGTCCGCTTCAATGCTGCCACTGCACTACTCTCCGCTTCAATGCTGATCACTGCGCTACCGTCCACTTCATTGCTGCCACTGCACTACTCTCCGCTTCAATACTGACCACTGCGCTACCGTCCGCTTCAATGCTTACCACTGGCTACCGTCCGCTTCACTGCTGACCACTACGCTACGATTCACTTCAATGCTGACCACTGCACTACAGTCCGCTTCAATACTGACCACTACACCACCGTCCGCTTCAATGCTGACCACTGCGCTACCGTCCGTTTCAATGCTGACCAGTGCGCTACCGTCCGCTTCAATGCTGACCACTGGCTACAGTCCGCTTCAATGCTGACCACTGCACTACCGTCCGCTTCAATGCTGACCACTGGCCACCGTCCGATTCAATGCTGACCACTGGCTACAGTCCGCTTCAGTGCTGACCACACTGCACTACGGTCCGTTTCAATACTGACCACTACACTACCGTTCGCTTCAATGCTGACCACTACACTACCATCCGCTTCAATGACGATCCCTGTGCTACCGTCCGCTTCAATGCTGACCAGTGCGCTACCGTCCGCTTCAATGCTGACCACTGCACTACTGTCCGCTTCAATGCTGACCACTACGCTACCATCCGCTTCAATACTGACCAGTGCGCAACCGTCCACTTCAATGCTGACCACTACACTACCATCCGCTTCAATGACGATCCCTGTGCTACCGTCCGCTTCAATGCTGACCAGTGCGCTACCGTCCGCTTCAATGCTGACCACTGCACTACTGTCCGCTTCAATGCTGACCACTACGCTACCATCCGCTTCAATACTGACCAGTGCGCAACCGTCCGCTTCAATGCTGACCACTACCCTACCGTCCGCTTCAATGCTGACCACTGCACTACCGTCCGCTTCAATGCTGACCACTGCACTACCGTCCGCTTCAATGCTGACCAGTGCGCAACCGTCCGCTTCAATGCTGACCACTGGCTACAGTCTGCTTCAATGCTGACCACTGCACTACCGTCCGCTTCAATGCTGACCACTGGCTACAGTCTGCTTCAATGCTGACCACTGCACTACCGTCCGCTTCAATGCTGACCACTGGCCACCAACCGCTTCAATGCTGACCACTGCACTACCGTCCGCTTCAATGCTGACCACTGGCTACAGTCTGCTTCAATGCTGACCACTGCACTACCGTCCGCTTCAATGCTGACCACTGGCCACCGTCCGCTTCACTGCTGACCACTACGCTACGATTCACTTCAATGCTGACCACTGCACTACAGTCCGCTTCAATACTGACCACTACATCACCGTCCGCTTCAATGCTGACCACTGCGCTACCGTCCGTTTCAATGCTGACCAGTGCGCTACCGTCCGCTTCAATGCTGACCACTGGCTACAGTCCGCTTCAATGCTGACCACTGCACTACCGTCCGCTTCAATGCTGACCACTGGCCACCGTCCGATTCAATGCTGACCACTGGCTACAGTCCGCTTCAGTGCTGACCACACTGCACTACGGTCCGTTTCAATACTGACCACTACACTACTGTCCGCTTCAATGCTGACCACTACGCTACCATCCGCTTCAATACTGACCAGTGCGCAACCGTCCACTTCAATGCTGACCACTACACTACCATCCGCTTCAATGACGATCCCTGTGCTACCGTCCGCTTCAATGCTGACCAGTGCGCTACCGTCCGCTTCAATGCTGACCACTGCACTACTGTCCGCTTCAATGCTGACCACTACGCTACCATCCGCTTCAATACTGACCAGTGCGCAACCGTCCGCTTCAATGCTGACCACTACCCTACCGTCCGCTTCAATGCTGACCACTGCACTACCGTCCGCTTCAATGCTGACCACTGCACTACCGTCCGCTTCAATGCTGACCAGTGCGCAACCGTCCGCTTCAATGCTGACCACTGGCTACAGTCTGCTTCAATGCTGACCACTGCACTACCGTCCGCTTCAATGCTGACCACTGGCTACAGTCTGCTTCAATGCTGACCACTGCACTACCGTCCGCTTCAATGCTGACCACTGGCCACCAACCGCTTCAATGCTGACCACTGCACTACCGTCCGCTTCAATGCTGACCACTGGCTACAGTCTGCTTCAATGCTGACCACTGCACTACCGTCCGCTTCAATGCTGACCACTGGCCACCGTCCGCTTCACTGCTGACCACTACGCTACGATTCACTTCAATGCTGACCACTGCACTACAGTCCGCTTCAATACTGACCACTACATCACCGTCCGCTTCAATGCTGACCACTGCGCTACCGTCCGTTTCAATGCTGACCAGTGCGCTACCGTCCGCTTCAATGCTGACCACTGGCTACAGTCCGCTTCAATGCTGACCACTGCACTACCGTCCGCTTCAATGCTGACCACTGGCCACCGTCCGATTCAATGCTGACCACTGGCTACAGTCCGCTTCAGTGCTGACCACACTGCACTACGGTCCGTTTCAATACTGACCACTACACTACCGTTCGCTTCAATGCTGACCACTACACTACCATCCGCTTCAATGACGATCCCTGTGCTACCGTCCGCTTCAATGCTGACCAATGCGCTACCGTCCGCTTCAATGCTGACCACTGCACTACTGTCCGCTTCAATGCTGACCACTACGCTACCATCCGCTTCAATGCTGACCACTACCCTATCGTCCGCTTCAATGCTGACCACTACCCTACCGTCCGCTTCAATGCTGACCACTGTGCTACCGTCCGCTTCAATGCTGACCACTGTGCTACCGTCCGCTTCAATGCTGATCACTACGCTACCGTCCGCTTCAATGCTGACCACTACCCTACCGTCCGCTTCAATGCTGACCACTGCGCTACCGTCCGCTTCAATGCTGACCACTGCGCTACCGTCCGCTTCAATGCTGACCACTACCCTACCGTCCGCTTCAATGCTGACCACTGCGCTACCGTCCGCTTCAATGCTGACCACTGCGCTACCGTCCGCTTCAATGCTGACCACTACCCTACCGTCCGCTTCAATGCTGACCACTGTGCTACCGTCCGCTTCAATGCTGATCACTACGCTACCTTCCGCTTCAATGCTGACCACTACCCAACCGTCCGCTTCAATGCTGACCACTGCGCTACCGTCCGCTTCAATGCTGACCACCACACTACTGTCCTCTTCGATGCTGACCACTGGCTACCGTCCGCTTCAATGCTGACCACTACCCTACCGTCCGCTTCAATGCTGACCACTACCCTACCGTCCGCTTCAATGCTGACGAGTGTGCTACCGTCCACTTCAATACTGACCACTGTGCTACCGTCCGCTTCAATGCTGATCACTGCGCTACCGTCCACTTCATTGCTGCCACTGCACTACTCTCCGCTTCAATACTGACCACTGCACTACTCTCCGCTTCAATACTGACCACTGCGCTACCGTCCGCTTCAATGCTTACCACTGGCTACCGTCCGCTTCACTGCTGACCACTACGCTACGATTCACTTCAATGCTGACCACTGCACTACAGTCCGCTTCAATACTGACCACTACACCACCGTCCGCTTCAATGCTGACCACTGCGCTACCGTCCGTTTCAATGCTGACCAGTGCGCTACCGTCCGCTTCAATGCTGACCACTGGCTACAGTCCGCTTCAATGCTGACCACTGCACTACCGTCCGCTTCAATGCTGACCACTGGCCACCGTCCGATTCAATGCTGACCACTGGCTACAGTCCGCTTCAGTGCTGACCGCACAGCACTACGGTCCGTTTCAATACTGACCACTACACTACCGCTCGCTTCAATGCTGACCACTACACTACCATCCGCTTCAATGACGATCCCTGTGCTACCGTCCGCTTCAATGCTGACCAGTGCGCTACCGTCCGCTTCAATGCTGACCACTGCACTACTGTCCGCTTCAATGCTGACCACTACGCTACCATCCGCTTCAATACTGACCAGTGCGCTACCGTCCGCTTCAATGCTGACCACTGCACTACTGTCCGCTTCAATGCTGACCACTACGCTACCATCCGCTTCAATACTGACCAGTGCGCAACCGTCCGCTTCAATGCTGACCACTACCCTACCGTCCGCTTCAATGCTGACCAGTGCGCAACCGTCCGCTTCAATGCTGACCACTGGCTACAGTCTGCTTCAATGCTGACCACTGCACTACCGTCCGCTTCAATGCTGACCACTGGCTACAGTCTGCTTCAATGCTGACCACTGCACTACCGTCCGCTTCAATGCTGACCACTGGCCACCATCCGCTTCAATGCTGACCACTGCACTACCGGCCGCTTCAATGCTGACCACTGGCTACAGTCTGCTTCAATGCTGAGCACTGCACTACCGTCCGCTTCAATGCTGACCACTGGCCACCATCCGCTTCAATGCTGACCAGTGCGCAACCGTCCGCTTCAATGCTGACCACTGGCTACAGTCTGCTTCAATGCTGACCACTGCACTACCGTCCGCTTCAATGCTGACCACTGGCTACAGTCTGCTTCAATGCTGACCACTGCACTACCGTCCGCTTCAATGCTGACCACTGGCCACCGTCCGCTTCAATGCTGACCACTGTGCTACCGTCCGCTTCAATGCTGACCACTACCCTACCGTCCGCTTCAATGCTGACCACTACCCTACCGTCCGCTTCAATACTGACCACTGTGCTACCGTCCGCTTCAATGCTGACCACTACCCTATCGTCCGCTTCAATGCTGACCACTACCCTACCGTCCGCTTCAATGCTGACCACTAACCTACCGTCCGCTTCAATGCTGACCACTGTGCTACCGTCCGCTTCAATGCTGACCACTACGCTACCGTCCGCTTCAATGCTGACCACTACCCTACCGTCCGCTTCAATGCTGACCACTGCGCTACCGTCCGCTTCAATGCTGACCACTGCGCTACCGTCCGCTTCAATGCTGACCACTACCCTACCGTCCGCTTCAATGCTGACCACTGTGCTACCGTCCGCTTCAATGCTGACCACTACCCTACCGTCCGCTTCAATGCTGACCACTGCGCTACCGTCCGCTTCAATGCTGACCACCACCCTACCGTCCGCTTCAATGCTGACCACTGTGCTACCGTCCGCTTCAATGCTGACCACTACCCTACCGTCCGCTTCAATGCTGACCACTGTGCTACCGTCCGCTTCAATGCTGATCACTACGCTACCGTCCGCTTCAATGCTGACCACTACCCAACCGTCCGCTTCAATGCTGACCACTGGCTACCGTCCGCTTCAATGCTGACCACTACCCTACCGTCCGCTTCAATGCTGACCACTACCCTACCGTCCGCTTCAATGCTGACGACTGTGCTACCGTCCGCTTCAATACTGACCACTGTGCTACCGTCCGCTTCAATGCTGATCACTGCGCTACCGTCCGCTTCAATGCTGACCACCACACTACCGTCCTCTTCGATGCTGACCACTGGCTACCGTCCGCTTCAATGCTGACCACTACCCTACCGTCCGCTTCAATGCTGACCACTACCCTACCGTCCGCTTCAATGCTGACGACTGTGCTACCGTCCGCTTCAATACTGACCACTGTGCTACCGTCCGCTTCAATGCTGATCACTGTGCTACCGTCCGCTTCAATGCTGATCACTGCGCTACCGTCCACTTCATTGCTGCCACTGCACTACTCTCCGCTTCAATACTGACCACTGCGCTACCGTCCGCTTCAATGCTTACCACTGGCTACCGTCCGCTTCACTGCTGACCACTACGCTACGATTCACTTCAATGCTGACCACTGCACTACAGTCCGCATCAATACTGACCACTACACCACCGTCCGCTTCAATGCTGACCACTGCGCTACCGTCCGTTTCAATGCTGACCAGTGCGCTACCGTCCGCTTCAATGCTGACCACTGGCTACAGTCCGCTTCAATGCTGACCACTGCACTACCGTCCGCTTCAATGCTGACCACTGGCCACCGTCCGATTCAATGCTGACCACTGGCTACAGTCCGCTTCAGTGCTGACCACACTGCACTACGGTCCGTTTCAATACTGACCACTACACTACCGTTCGCTTCAATGCTGACCACTACACTACCATCCGCTTCAATGACGATCCCTGTGCTACCGTCCGCTTCAATGCTGACCAGTGCGCTACCGTCCGCTTCAATGCTGACCACTGCACTACTGTCCGCTTCAATGCTGACCACTACGCTACCATCCGCTTCAATACTGACCAGTGCGCAACCGTCCACTTCAATGCTGACCACTACCCTACCGTCCGCTTCAATGCTGACCAGTGCGCAACCGTCCGCTTCAATGCTGACCACTGGCTACAGTCTGCTTCAATGCTGACCACTGCACTACCGTCCGCTTCAATGCTGACCACTGGCTACAGTCTGCTTCAATGCTGACCACTGCACTACCGTCCGCTTCAATGCTGACCACTGGCCACCAACCGCTTCAATGCTGACCACTGGCTACAGTCCGCTTCAGTGCTGACCGCACAGCACTACGGTCCGTTTCAATACTGACCACTACACTACCGCTCGCTTCAATGCTGACCACTACACTACCATCCGCTTCAATGACGATCCCTGTGCTACCGTCCGCTTCAATGCTGACCAGTGCGCTACCGTCCGCTTCAATGCTGACCACTGCACTACTGTCCGCTTCAATGCTGACCACTACGCTACCATCCGCTTCAATACTGACCAGTGCGCTACCGTCCGCTTCAATGCTGACCACTGCACTACTGTCCGCTTCAATGCTGACCACTACGCTACCATCCGCTTCAATACTGACCAGTGCGCAACCGTCCGCTTCAATGCTGACCACTACCCTACCGTCCGCTTCAATGCTGACCACTACCCTACCGTCCGCTTCAATGCTGACGACTGTGCTACCGTCCGCTTCAATACTGACCACTGTGCTACCGTCCGCTTCAATGCTGATCACTGCGCTACCGTCCGCTTCAATGCTGACCACCACACTACCGTCCTCTTCGATGCTGACCACTGGCTACCGTCCGCTTCAATGCTGACCACTGGCTACAGTCTGCTTCAATGCTGACCACTGCACTACCGTCCGCTTCAATGCTGACCACTGGCCACCATCCGCTTCAATGCTGACCACTGCACTACCGTCCGCTTCAATGCTGACCACTGGCTACAGTCTGCTTCAATGCTGACCACTGCACTACCGTCCGCTTCAATGCTGACCACTGGCCACCATCCGCTTCAATGCTGACCAGTGCGCAACCGTCCGCTTCAATGCTGACCACTGGCTACAGTCTGCTTCAATGCTGACCACTGCACTACCGTCCGCTTCAATGCTGACCACTGGCTACAGTCTGCTTCAATGCTGACCACTGCACTACCGTCCGCTTCAATGCTGACCACTGGCCACCGTCCGCTTCAATGCTGACCACTGTGCTACCGTCCGCTTCAATGCTGACCACTACCCTACCGTCCGCTTCAATGCTGACCACTACCCTACCGTCCGCTTCAATACTGACCACTGTGCTACCGTCCGCTTCAATGCTGACCACTACCCTATCGTCCGCTTCAATGCTGACCACTACCCTACCGTCCGCTTCAATGCTGACCACTAACCTACCGTCCGCTTCAATGCTGACCACTGTGCTACCGTCCGCTTCAATGCTGACCACTACGCTACCGTCCGCTTCAATGCTGACCACTACCCTACCGTCCGCTTCAATGCTGACCACTGCGCTACCGTCCGCTTCAATGCTGACCACTGCGCTACCGTCCGCTTCAATGCTGACCACTACCCTACCGTCCGCTTCAATGCTGACCACTGTGCTACCGTCCGCTTCAATGCTGACCACTACCCTACCGTCCGCTTCAATGCTGACCACTGTGCTACCGTCCGCTTCAATGCTGATCACTACGCTACCGTCCGCTTCAATGCTGACCACTACCCAACCGTCCGCTTCAATGCTGACCACTGGCTACCGTCCGCTTCAATGCTGACCACTACCCTACCGTCCGCTTCAATGCTGACCACTACCCTACCGTCCGCTTCAATGCTGACGACTGTGCTACCGTCCGCTTCAATACTGACCACTGTGCTACCGTCCGCTTCAATGCTGATCACTGCGCTACCGTCCGCTTCAATGCTGACCACCACACTACCGTCCTCTTCGATGCTGACCACTGGCTACCGTCCGCTTCAATGCTGACCACTACCCTACCGTCCGCTTCAATGCTGACCACTACCCTACCGTCCGCTTCAATGCTGACGACTGTGCTACCGTCCGCTTCAATACTGACCACTGTGCTACCGTCCGCTTCAATGCTGATCACTGTGCTACCGTCCGCTTCAATGCTGATCACTGCGCTACCGTCCACTTCATTGCTGACCACTACCCTACCGTCCGCTTCAATGCTGACGACTGTGCTACCGTCCGCTTCAATACTGACCACTGTGCTACCGTCCGCTTCAATGCTGATCACTGTGCTACCGTCCGCTTCACTGCTGACCACTACGCTACGATTCACTTCAATGCTGACCACTGTACTACAGTCCGCTTCAATACTGACCACTACATCACCGTCCGCTTCAATGCTGACCACTGCGCTACCGTCCGTTTCAATGCTGACCAGTGCGCTACCGTCCGCTTCAATGCTGACCACTGGCTACAGTCCGCTTCAATGCTGACCACTGCACTACCGTCCGCTTCAATGCTGACCACTGGCCACCGTCCGATTCAATGCTGACCACTGGCTACAGTCCGCTTCAGTGCTGACCACACTGCACTACGGTCCGTTTCAATACTGACCACTACACTACCGTTCGCTTCAATGCTGACCACTACACTACCATCCGCTTCAATGACGATCCCTGTGCTACCGTCCGCTTCAATGCTGACCAATGCGCTACCGTCCGCTTCAATGCTGACCACTGCACTACTGTCCGCTTCAATGCTGACCACTACGCTACCATCCGCTTCAATGCTGACCACTACCCTATCGTCCGCTTCAATGCTGACCACTACCCTACCGTCCGCTTCAATGCTGACCACTGTGCTACCGTCCGCTTCAATGCTGACCACTGTGCTACCGTCCGCTTCAATGCTGATCACTACGCTACCGTCCGCTTCAATGCTGACCACTACCCTACCGTCCGCTTCAATGCTGACCACTGCGCTACCGTCCGCTTCAATGCTGACCACTGCGCTACCGTCCGCTTCAATGCTGACCACTACCCTACCGTCCGCTTCAATGCTGACCACTGCGCTACCGTCCGCTTCAATGCTGACCACTGCGCTACCGTCCGCTTCAATGCTGACCACTACCCTACCGTCCGCTTCAATGCTGACCACTGTGCTACCGTCCGCTTCAATGCTGATCACTACGCTACCTTCCGCTTCAATGCTGACCACTACCCAACCGTCCGCTTCAATGCTGACCACTGCGCTACCGTCCGCTTCAATGCTGACCACCACACTACTGTCCTCTTCGATGCTGACCACTGGCTACCGTCCGCTTCAATGCTGACCACTACCCTACCGTCCGCTTCAATGCTGACCACTACCCTACCGTCCGCTTCAATGCTGACGAGTGTGCTACCGTCCACTTCAATACTGACCACTGTGCTACCGTCCGCTTCAATGCTGATCACTGCGCTACCGTCCACTTCATTGCTGCCACTGCACTACTCTCCGCTTCAATACTGACCACTGCACTACTCTCCGCTTCAATACTGACCACTGCGCTACCGTCCGCTTCAATGCTTACCACTGGCTACCGTCCGCTTCACTGCTGACCACTACGCTACGATTCACTTCAATGCTGACCACTGCACTACAGTCCGCTTCAATACTGACCACTACACCACCGTCCGCTTCAATGCTGACCACTGCGCTACCGTCCGTTTCAATGCTGACCAGTGCGCTACCGTCCGCTTCAATGCTGACCACTGGCTACAGTCCGCTTCAATGCTGACCACTGCACTACCGTCCGCTTCAATGCTGACCACTGGCCACCGTCCGATTCAATGCTGACCACTGGCTACAGTCCGCTTCAGTGCTGACCGCACAGCACTACGGTCCGTTTCAATACTGACCACTACACTACCGCTCGCTTCAATGCTGACCACTACACTACCATCCGCTTCAATGACGATCCCTGTGCTACCGTCCGCTTCAATGCTGACCAGTGCGCTACCGTCCGCTTCAATGCTGACCACTGCACTACTGTCCGCTTCAATGCTGACCACTACGCTACCATCCGCTTCAATACTGACCAGTGCGCTACCGTCCGCTTCAATGCTGACCACTGCACTACTGTCCGCTTCAATGCTGACCACTACGCTACCATCCGCTTCAATACTGACCAGTGCGCAACCGTCCGCTTCAATGCTGACCACTACCCTACCGTCCGCTTCAATGCTGACCAGTGCGCAACCGTCCGCTTCAATGCTGACCACTGGCTACAGTCTGCTTCAATGCTGACCACTGCACTACCGTCCGCTTCAATGCTGACCACTGGCTACAGTCTGCTTCAATGCTGACCACTGCACTACCGTCCGCTTCAATGCTGACCACTGGCCACCATCCGCTTCAATGCTGACCACTGCACTACCGGCCGCTTCAATGCTGACCACTGGCTACAGTCTGCTTCAATGCTGACCACTGCACTACCGTCCGCTTCAATGCTGACCACTGGCCACCATCCGCTTCAATGCTGACCAGTGCGCAACCGTCCGCTTCAATGCTGACCACTGGCTACAGTCTGCTTCAATGCTGACCACTGCACTACCGTCCGCTTCAATGCTGACCACTGGCTACAGTCTGCTTCAATGCTGACCACTGCACTACCGTCCGCTTCAATGCTGACCACTGGCCACCGTCCGCTTCAATGCTGACCACTGTGCTACCGTCCGCTTCAATGCTGACCACTACCCTACCGTCCGCTTCAATGCTGACCACTACCCTACCGTCCGCTTCAATACTGACCACTGTGCTACCGTCCGCTTCAATGCTGACCACTACCCTATCGTCCGCTTCAATGCTGACCACTACCCTACCGTCCGCTTCAATGCTGACCACTAACCTACCGTCCGCTTCAATGCTGACCACTGTGCTACCGTCCGCTTCAATGCTGACCACTACGCTACCGTCCGCTTCAATGCTGACCACTACCCTACCGTCCGCTTCAATGCTGACCACTGCGCTACCGTCCGCTTCAATGCTGACCACTGCGCTACCGTCCGCTTCAATGCTGACCACTACCCTACCGTCCGCTTCAATGCTGACCACTGTGCTACCGTCCGCTTCAATGCTGACCACTACCCTACCGTCCGCTTCAATGCTGACCACTGTGCTACCGTCCGCTTCAATGCTGATCACTACGCTACCGTCCGCTTCAATGCTGACCACTACCCAACCGTCCGCTTCAATGCTGACCACTGGCTACCGTCCGCTTCAATGCTGACCACTACCCTACCGTCCGCTTCAATGCTGACCACTACCCTACCGTCCGCTTCAATGCTGACGACTGTGCTACCGTCCGCTTCAATACTGACCACTGTGCTACCGTCCGCTTCAATGCTGATCACTGCGCTACCGTCCGCTTCAATGCTGACCACCACACTACCGTCCTCTTCGATGCTGACCACTGGCTACCGTCCGCTTCAATGCTGACCACTACCCTACCGTCCGCTTCAATGCTGACCACTACCCTACCGTCCGCTTCAATGCTGACGACTGTGCTACCGTCCGCTTCAATACTGACCACTGTGCTACCGTCCGCTTCAATGCTGATCACTGTGCTACCGTCCGCTTCAATGCTGATCACTGCGCTACCGTCCACTTCATTGCTGCCACTGCACTACTCTCCGCTTCAATACTGACCACTGCGCTACCGTCCGCTTCAATGCTTACCACTGGCTACCGTCCGCTTCACTGCTGACCACTACGCTACGATTCACTTCAATGCTGACCACTGCACTACAGTCCGCATCAATACTGACCACTACACCACCGTCCGCTTCAATGCTGACCACTGCGCTACCGTCCGTTTCAATGCTGACCAGTGCGCTACCGTCCGCTTCAATGCTGACCACTGGCTACAGTCCGCTTCAATGCTGACCACTGCACTACCGTCCGCTTCAATGCTGACCACTGGCCACCGTCCGATTCAATGCTGACCACTGGCTACAGTCCGCTTCAGTGCTGACCACACTGCACTACGGTCCGTTTCAATACTGACCACTACACTACCGTTCGCTTCAATGCTGACCACTACACTACCATCCGCTTCAATGACGATCCCTGTGCTACCGTCCGCTTCAATGCTGACCAGTGCGCTACCGTCCGCTTCAATGCTGACCACTGCACTACTGTCCGCTTCAATGCTGACCACTACGCTACCATCCGCTTCAATACTGACCAGTGCGCAACCGTCCACTTCAATGCTGACCACTACCCTACCGTCCGCTTCAATGCTGACCAGTGCGCAACCGTCCGCTTCAATGCTGACCACTGGCTACAGTCTGCTTCAATGCTGACCACTGCACTACCGTCCGCTTCAATGCTGACCACTGGCTACAGTCTGCTTCAATGCTGACCACTGCACTACCGTCCGCTTCAATGCTGACCACTGGCCACCAACCGCTTCAATGCTGACCACTGGCTACAGTCCGCTTCAGTGCTGACCGCACAGCACTACGGTCCGTTTCAATACTGACCACTACACTACCGCTCGCTTCAATGCTGACCACTACACTACCATCCGCTTCAATGACGATCCCTGTGCTACCGTCCGCTTCAATGCTGACCAGTGCGCTACCGTCCGCTTCAATGCTGACCACTGCACTACTGTCCGCTTCAATGCTGACCACTACGCTACCATCCGCTTCAATACTGACCAGTGCGCTACCGTCCGCTTCAATGCTGACCACTGCACTACTGTCCGCTTCAATGCTGACCACTACGCTACCATCCGCTTCAATACTGACCAGTGCGCAACCGTCCGCTTCAATGCTGACCACTACCCTACCGTCCGCTTCAATGCTGACCAGTGCGCAACCGTCCGCTTCAATGCTGACCACTGGCTACAGTCTGCTTCAATGCTGACCACTGCACTACCGTCCGCTTCAATGCTGACCACTGGCTACAGTCTGCTTCAATGCTGACCACTGCACTACCGTCCGCTTCAATGCTGACCACTGGCCACCATCCGCTTCAATGCTGACCACTGCACTACCGTCCGCTTCAATGCTGACCACTGGCTACAGTCTGCTTCAATGCTGACCACTGCACTACCGTCCGCTTCAATGCTGACCACTGGCCACCATCCGCTTCAATGCTGACCAGTGCGCAACCGTCCGCTTCAATGCTGACCACTGGCTACAGTCTGCTTCAATGCTGACCACTGCACTACCGTCCGCTTCAATGCTGACCACTGGCTACAGTCTGCTTCAATGCTGACCACTGCACTACCGTCCGCTTCAATGCTGACCACTGGCCACCGTCCGCTTCAATGCTGACCACTGTGCTACCGTCCGCTTCAATGCTGACCACTACCCTACCGTCCGCTTCAATGCTGACCACTACCCTACCGTCCGCTTCAATACTGACCACTGTGCTACCGTCCGCTTCAATGCTGACCACTACCCTATCGTCCGCTTCAATGCTGACCACTACCCTACCGTCCGCTTCAATGCTGACCACTAACCTACCGTCCGCTTCAATGCTGACCACTGTGCTACCGTCCGCTTCAATGCTGACCACTACGCTACCGTCCGCTTCAATGCTGACCACTACCCTACCGTCCGCTTCAATGCTGACCACTGCGCTACCGTCCGCTTCAATGCTGACCACTGCGCTACCGTCCGCTTCAATGCTGACCACTACCCTACCGTCCGCTTCAATGCTGACCACTGTGCTACCGTCCGCTTCAATGCTGACCACTACCCTACCGTCCGCTTCAATGCTGACCACTGTGCTACCGTCCGCTTCAATGCTGATCACTACGCTACCGTCCGCTTCAATGCTGACCACTACACCACCGTCCGCTTCAATGCTGACCACTGCGCTACCGTCCGTTTCAATGCTGACCAGTGCGCTACCGTCCGCTTCAATGCTGACCACTGGCTACAGTCCGCTTCAATGCTGACCACTGCACTACCGTCCGCTTCAATGCTGACCACTGGCCACCGTCCGATTCAATGCTGACCACTGGCTACAGTCCGCTTCAGTGCTGACCACACTGCACTACGGTCCGTTTCAATACTGACCACTACACTACCGTTCGCTTCAATGCTGACCACTACACTACCATCCGCTTCAATGACGATCCCTGTGCTGCCGTCCGCTTCAATGCTGACCAATGCGCTACCGTCCGCTTCAATGCTGACCACTGCACTACTGTCCGCTTCAATGCTGACCACTACGCTACCATCCGCTTCAATGCTGACCACTACCCTATCGTCCGCTTCAATGCTGACCACTACCCTACCGTCCGCTTCAATGCTGACCACTGTGCTACCGTCCGCTTCAATGCTGACCACTGTGCTACCGTCCGCTTCAATGCTGATCACTACGCTACCGTCCGCTTCAATGCTGACCACTACCCTACCGTCCGCTTCAATGCTGACCACTGCGCTACCGTCCGCTTCAATGCTGACCACTGCGCTACCGTCCGCTTCAATGCTGACCACTACCCTACCGTCCGCTTCAATGCTGACCACTACCCTACCGTCCGCTTCAATGCTGATCACTACGCTACCTTCCGCTTCAATGCTGACCACTACCCAACCGTCCGCTTCAATGCTGACCACTGCGCTACCGTCCGCTTCAATGCTGACCACCACACTACCGTCCTCTTCGATGCTGACCACTGGCTACCGTCCGCTTCAATGCTGACCACTACCCTACCGTCCGCTTCAATGCTGACCACTACCCTACCGTCCGCTTCAATGCTGACGACTGTGCTACCGTCCGCTTCTATACTGACCACTGTGCTACCGTCCGCTTCAATGCTGATCACTGCGCTACCGTCCACTTCATTGCTGCCACTGCACTACTCTCCGCTTCAATACTGACCACTGCGCTACCGTCCGCTTCAATGCTTACCACTGGCTACCGTCCGCTTCACTGCTGACCACTACGCTACGATTCACTTCAATGCTGACCACTGCACTACAGTCCGCTTCAATACTGACCACTACACCACCGTCCGCTTCAATGCTGACCACTGCGCTACCGTCCGTTTCAATGCTGACCAGTGCGCTACCGTCCGCTTCAATGCTGACCACTGGCTACAGTCCGCTTCAATGCTGACCACTGCACTACCGTCCGCTTCAATGCTGACCACTGGCCACCGTCCGATTCAATGCTGACCACTGGCTACAGTCCGCTTCAGTGCTGACCGCACAGCACTACGGTCCGTTTCAATACTGACCACTACACTACCGTTCGCTTCAATGCTGACCACTACACTACCATCCGCTTCAATGACGATCCCTGTGCTACCGTCCGCTTCAATGCTGACCAGTGCGCTACCGTCCGCTTCAATGCTGACCACTGCACTACTGTCCGCTTCAATGCTGACCACTACGCTACCATCCGCTTCAATACTGACCAGTGCGCAACCGTCCGCTTCAATGCTGACCACTACCCTACCGTCCGCTTCAATGCTGACCAGTGCGCAACCGTCCGCTTCAATGCTGACCACTGGCTACAGTCTGCTTCAATGCTGACCACTGCACTACCGTCCGCTTCAATGCTGACCACTGGCTACAGTCTGCTTCAATGCTGACCACTGCACTACCGTCCGCTTCAATGCTGACCACTGGCCACCATCCGCTTCAATGCTGACCACTGCACTACCGTCCGCTTCAATGCTGACCACTGGCTACAGTCTGCTTCAATGCTGACCACTGCACTACCGTCCGCTTCAATGCTGACCACTGGCCACCATCCGCTTCAATGCTGACCAGTGCGCAACCGTCCGCTTCAATGCTGACCACTGGCTACAGTCTGCTTCAATGCTGACCACTGCACTACCGTCCGCTTCAATGCTGACCACTGGCTACAGTCTGCTTCAATGCTGACCACTGCACTACCGTCCGCTTCAATGCTGACCACTGGCCACCGTCCGATTCAATGCTGACCACTGGCTACCGTCCGCTTCAGTGCTGACCACTGTGCTACCGTCCGCTTCAATACTGAGCACTGTTTTACCGTCCACTACAATGCTGACCACTATACTACCGTCCGCTTCAATACTGAGCACTGTTTTACCGTCCACTTCAATGCTGACCACCGCGCTACTGCACCACCACATTTATCAACCTCAGCTTGTTTGATTTAATAGAATTAGAGGTAAAATGATTTTACCCTCGGGTACTGGATGAATGGGGGCATTTGACTGCATTCGCTGGTATTAGAAAATCACGGGAGTTGATTTTAGTCACTGTTATTTCGATGGTGAGGAGATTTTACAAATGCATATATTATAAATGAATTGAGCCCTTGCCGGATACATTGAATATCAAGCGGAGTCCAGGCAGGAATGTCGAGAACATTTTTGCTGCTGTAGGGATAGCTGAAACTGGAGAAGATACATGAGGCTATTGCCAGGAGGTGGAAATTCTGTGTGTGTTGGCATTCTCGTCCTTAAAGGGAAAGAGAAGCAGAGTTTTTTTTTCAATCTGTTTAATTCCGCAGAACACAGATTCTCTACAAACAAGGGAGAGACGTGTTGTGTCTCTGTGATCATAGAGAATGTCGGAACAGGACTGATGGGACAAATGACCTGTTACTAATTCAACACTCTAACAAATAAGAGACCCAGTGAATTTAATCTTTGGTGTTTTTGCATCGTTCTCTGACGAGGAGCGATACAACTATGTGTAAAGTAAATGGGATGCCAGGCAAATTCACCAGCAGGAAATGGTCATAATTTCATATGATTACTGCTGTGATGTGGTAATTTGTTTCCAGTAAGTGAGCAATAAACTGAAGGAGAAGGGCGTCCTTATCTTGCTGTCAACTTGTCAACTTTGACTGGTTGTCATCTCTTTGGGGGGGGGGGGGGGGTGCGGGGTATCTCGGCACAGTTGGGGTAAGTGGAGAGAGAGACTGTCACTGTTCTGTCGGAGCTGCGCCAGTGTGCGGCCGTGCTGTAAATAAAATTCTCCTGCCATGGCGCCTTTGTTGCAGCGCAGTTAGAATTGAAAACAGCTCGTAAAACGTTTAGGAAACCTGATTTTCTTTTTCTTTGTTTTACTGTATTTTATCATATCATCCAATTAACAATTTAAAACAAAATATGCGACGTATTAATTTTTCACTCTAAGTATTCATAGATGCATATTGCAAAACACACACACATCTGAGGTGCCGCTTTTTCCAGGCTGTCTGAAAATTTCCGGCTCAAGCCAATGGTTTATCAACGTAACTAACTGCAAAAATAGTAATAAGATGGAACATTGGAGACTGGAACATGTTAGTTGTTATGCATTTTAAAATCGATTGAATATGGTACACAGTCGTGATTCCTGTTATAGATATTAAGTTCAATAGACTGGAGATAACTGTTTCACCAGGGGTCTCTCTGTTACCGAGTAATTAGTAATGAATAACGTAAAAAGAAACACGCCTTGTTCGAGGGAGTGTACTGTGCGGCAAAGAGACTCAAGTGCTTAACAATACAGAATTAATGTTGAACGGCAAATGCAAAGAAGGTCCAATTTAAATATATGAGATTTTCGTTTCTCGAAAGATAACTATTAATGCCCCGATATTTCTTTAACTAGTTCTCTCAGAACCCTGGTGTGCAATACATCTCCCATTGTAGATATGGACATTTGTCTGGAACAAATTAAGCAATTGAGTGGTCAGCAGATTAGGCGGTCCCAGTTCTGATCCTGGGTCTTCTTGTGTTTCCACAGATCCAATTTGATGTTTCCAGCACTTTAATTTCAATTTTATATGAAAAGCATTGCTCTTTTTATTCATTTACATGGTACGGGCGTCGGCAGCTCAGCCTGCATCCACAGGTACACCTCAGAAGATGGTGATGAGTTGCCTTCTTGAACCGCTGCAGTCCCTGAGTGTATCTCCACCCACAGTGCTGTTCGGCAGGGAATTCCATGATTTTGACCCAGCGGAAATGAAGTAACAGCGATATGTTTCCCAGTCAGAATGGCGACTGACTTGGAGGGGGATTCCCAAGTGGAGGTGTTAATCTTTTTCTTCTGCTCAAAATGTGTTGTGCAATTGTGTTGGGCAATATATCATTTAATAATAAGATCATGATAAAATGTGTCCAGTTTAGCTGCTGGAGACGATGTAAAACATCTCCTCACCCTCTCGTAACTCGCACCCAGGATATCCTGCCGATATCTGGCCAGTCAGCTCATCCGTTTCCCGTCCTGCCGTAGGTTGATGTCGGGGTGCTAATTTTTGAACTCTGAATGGCCGAGACAGTGCTGCATGTTACAGGCAGCAACGATTGCGTGAAGAGTTGGTGCTTGGGCTGTAATGCTGGGATGGGGACTTCGGGAATATGGAGCTGTCGGACTTTGGGATTTGGCTCTTGCGTGAACTGCAACAGATGGGGCTTGATGTTCCTCCTTCCGCAATGAAGCAGAAGTGTACGGTTGCTGGGCATTTGTCGTGGCAAATTACTCGCTATATCATTCAGTGTGAGAAGTGTGGATGAAGTGCAAGGATTTTGGGGTGGGGTGGCGGTGTTCCTATGAGGTCGGGTCCTGGGATAACACATTTTTTGGCCCAGATAATGTGAACGCAGTGATCAGGAGCCCAGCTTTATGAGGTGTTGCGCAAGTGTTGCATGTGTTCCGGACTCAGGTATTTGTTTCTGAGATTTCCTTGGAAGCAATGATTGTTAATCTGAGGATGGAGTGAGTTTCCATTCCGTCCCTGACAGAGAGAGACTGCGATTGAATGGGCTATTCCGTGTTTGCAACAATAGGATTGGACCCAGAGGCTTTCAGTGTTCTGACGCTGTTTGAAAATTCCCTCTCACTGTCATTTGTCTGTCAGGCTATGGAAATCAAACAGAAACTCAGGATGCTGGCGATCTGCACTAAGAACCGAAAACGTTTGAGGCCACTCTGACGGAAGGTCAAAAACACAAATCGATTAATTTGTGACTCTCCCATAGCTGTTCCTTACCTATTGAGCTGTTCTAGTGATTCCACTGTCTTTTGATTACATTCATCCTGGACCGGTTTACATCTGCCGGGAATGGACAGTGCACAGGAGCTCGTTTTGCGATTTAGACAGGAAAGAAACCTCAGCTTTTCCCTGGTAACTATCTTTTTATCAAGTTACCTGCTATTTCTGGAACTGTGTTTATTGCTGTTCTATATTCAGAGTACATATATTCCAAAAGTGTCTATACTATATACTCCCCTGGGATTCGTCACTTTACAGGAAGCCACAAAAAAAAACTCAATGGAAATCATTAAGAAAAGACCGTCAAACACCTAATGTGCAGGGAAAACAATGTGCATCCAAAACAATAAACAACTGACATTCAGATCACAAAAATGTGCCACGAACCAGATCATCCGAGCAACCGCCTGAGGAAACTATCAGTTGCAGGCTACAGCCTCAGTTCAGCGCAGAGACGAGTAAACCTCACGGAGTCCCTCTGCTCCGGCACCGACACCCTGACCATCTTCAATCTGGCCCGGCACTCAAATCGAGCAAACATGGCGTCATTCCTTGCTCTTGGAACCAGACCCTGCCACTTCGAATTGCTCTGGCCCGGACCCAGCTGCCTCGATTCCGAACGTATCCAACTTTCAAATTTGACCCAAACCTCGCGCCCTTCCTCAATTCAGGCCCGAATCCTTTGACCATCGCCTTGCCCCTGTTCTCCCGAATCCGCCTTCAAGTCCACTGCTGCTATGGCCAAGCATTGGCTTATTCTCTGCTCTCGAACCTCGGCGCGCCGCCTCGATTCAGCCCGGCCAAGCATTGGCTTATTCTCTGCTCTCGAACCTCGGCGCGCCGCCTCGATTCAGCCCGTACAGGTCACGATGTAACCCTTCTAAACCTTAGAGACTTCAGTTCACCCCGCAAAAATGTCAGGTTGTAAAAGCTGTTCAAATGTTCATCTCCGAAAGGGAAGTTTCGGGCTATTGATTGCAGTATCTCCGAGAAATATGTGTAAATAATACAATAATTTGTAGTTCTGTTTACCAGCGGCAAGGCGTGGTTGTGTCTCACCAGCATCATCTTAAACGGGACAGTACAGTTGTTGCTTATAAGGCTCACAATAATGATAGTTTTTATGTATCCGGAGCTTTTGAAGGCCTACGTGTTAGTCCTTATTTATGAGGCCCATTTGATGACTCTGGGCCTGTAGTGAATGGAGTTCAGTGATGGTGGTGGGGCTGGGTGTCGGGGTGTATTTATTTAAACCTATCGAATGCTGAAAAAACCTGGGTACTGTGAACATGGAGAGGAAGTCTCCATCTGCTCAGAGCGCCAGCTGATCATAAATGTTTTCCTCTAAAACTGCGATGGAGGATTCTTTTTCTCAGCCAAAGCTTAGTTGATGCGTGAATATGCTGCCATATTTGTGATGGAGGCAATTACTGAAAACATTTATGCCAGAGTTTGACATATTCTTGATTGCTAAGTAACTTCGGTGTTACATGAGGAATAAATAGAGCGTTGTAGGGGTGGGTTGGTGGCAATCATAAGGATCGAATAACGTGATCCTGCTCTGATATCTTATGTTACCATGACTGAACGATGACTCCTTCATATCAGGTTCTTTGATGTGTGAGGGACAATTACAGATTTATTCACTGAGGTTGTTAAATTTGTCTTCAATGTTTAAATTCCAGTGAGTTTTGCTTTCAGGATATTGAGCACAAATGTTTTATTCTCCTTTATACTGTTAACATGCTTTATTATCTCTCCAATTAAAGTTAGACCTACGGTGAGAGATTTATTATTAGAAACGCCCACATCTGGAAGCAAACCATGACTGAAGACAAGCGAACATTAACAAGTGAACGAGTCTGAGGATTGAGACTAGCAACTGGAGAGAACCCTTCTGACTCAGATTTGCCACTGATTCAGTCAGGAGAGAGGTCGGTGAGTCTCATTGAAACGCTGGTCCTTTAGATATTATATACCGGTACAATGGAAGGTAAAAAATAGTTGGAGTAAGACTGAATGTGCCCAGAAGTACCAGTTATGCCACTGCCAGACCCAGTTGCAATCGCTCCAGGTCTGGTGATGTGCTTTCAGCAGTCCAGCTCTTTAAAGCCACTCACATTCCCTCAGTGTTTGCTCATTTCAAATCTTGCATCTTCCGACGTAACTTGTGCTCAGTTCCGATGCTTCCTTGCTTGTCTGCGTTACCGCATAATCATCTCAAAATGTGATAACAATTTATACCATAAATGCTTCGTGCTGTAGTGATTACAGAAATATGGAATTACCATGAGCTACAGTAACATGTCATTGACCGCTCTGGTTGTTGCAAGCTGCAATGATTTACTTCCACTCGAGTATATCGACATAGAAGCCTCAGCTGATAGCAAACCTTTTTGTAACACAATGTACAAACACCACAGTTCATTCAGTCCTCACAAGCAAATGACAACCAATGCTTTATCTTTGCGCACCCTGACGTCATCAAGTACTTTTCTACTAATTACATTGTCAGAACCTGTGAACCAGACATTAAGCAGAGGTGAAAATTCGAAGATATTTTCCCATGGATGTTCTGTATTAGACTTCAGCAAAATCCTTGATAAGATCCCACATGGCAGCTTGGTCTGAAAGATTAGGCCCCTAATGCGGTCCACAGAAAGAGCAAGTTAGATGGATTTAACTTTAGCTTAAAAGTAGCAAGCAAAGTATAGTGATTGACGTTTTCTCCTCATGATCAAGGTGGGTAACTAGTGGTGTGCCGCCAGGGCTACAGGCTATTAACTTTTAAAATTCGTTATTTTGTAGCAATGATTTGAATGCGAGTGCAGAAGTCTTGACCAGTAAGTTCACGGATGACATAAAATTAGTAGACTGTGCTGACAGTGAAGATTGTCATAACTTATAGGTGATCGAAGTTGGCAGGAGTGGTAAATAGATTGCAAAACCAACAACGGTTTCACGCAAGAGTTTGGTGATGATGTGAAGGGAACTGCCCGTGTATGAGGCAGGCACAATTGTCTAATTACTGAAGCAGTTGGGATGTGTAGATGGAGTGAGGAAGCCAGGAGAGAACTGGATCCATCATAGGAAATTGGGACCATCTTGGTGGGCACTGTGGTTGGCATTGTCTCTTTGGGCAGAAGGGTTTGTATCGGTGCTCTGTTGATCTGTGACTCTATCAGTAGGAAGCGTCAGATATCACTGAACAGACATACAAAAGTTAATAGAAACGGGGAAGGGTTGGCCCCTAATCCAACTGCTGCTATCATACAGGGGATGGACCTGTTGTCATAATTTCAATCGTTCTCTGACTCACTGTTTGCTTGTTATGTAATTCACAGCATCATCAGCAGGTGGAGCTTCCCCGCACTGGAAGCAAAGTGTAAACAAGTCGACGACAATTAGCAATCTTCAGTCAGAATCAGAATGGCTACAGGTATGTTCACTGGGAACTTCATAATTAAACTACTGTCCTGTTACTGCACAAGATTTTAGATGAGGAAACTTGCACAGATGTTTAACAGATGTTAAAGTTTCATCCAAAATGGCCATTGATCCTACTGGTATTGCGGCCTTGAGTAAATGAACAACGTAACAGTTGCAGCGCAGGGACCTGTCACCGGTAATGTTGAAATCACTCCGCTCGCCATGCGAAGCTTCTCTTGTGTGAAAGAACCAGTAGGTTCTGAATTAGGTGGTGGTGAGTGAAACAGGAATGCAACAGCAGGTTTGTAGGTTATGTAAAAGTCAAGAGTCAGGGTCTGTTTTGCCTCTAGAGAGGTACTGATGTGTGAGACATCGCCAACTTTCATTACTAAAACTCAGTGCCAGCTGATAGGAACTTTTCCGCAATTTCAGAAATTGTGTGATAACACAGCATTTCATGTTTTGGAAAGGCAGCTATCAACCCCCTTTGGGTCTTCTTGGCTGCTGCGCAAAGGAGATGAGGGGAGTTTACGAAATGTATTTTTTATAGCCGAGCCGAGAACATTGCCAGCGTTTGGAATGGCAAAGGATCAGGAGACAACTTACTGTAGATATGTAGATATACCTGTGGTTTGTTTCAGTGTTTTAATACCCCAATGAATGTCTGCGCTGTGGACAAATGGTGAATTTGGTATCTCAAAAAAAAAGAGTTTGAATGCTGAAATATCACAGGAAAAATAAAACCACAGGAGACAAACATTGAATCAAAAAAAAAGAATCGGGTCAATGTAATGTTATTGGTGTGTCGGAATAAAATGAACCCCATTGCATTTCAAGGTGGGATCTAGAGCGGGTACACACACACACACACACACACACACACACACACACACACACACACACACACACACACACACACACACACACACAGTGATGGAGGAACTCAGCAGGTCAGGCAGCAACTATGAAGGGAAATGAAAAATCTAAGCCTGAGCTGAGACTCTGAATCAGAAAATGTGCTCATCCAATCCAATCTCTTGTAATTGAAATGTTCAATTTGCAATCTCTCCGGTATTAATACATCCTTCCTGTAGTGTTGTTACCAGAAACGCACACACTATTCCAACTGATCCAACCAACAGTTTATAGCCTTGTCACAAGATCTCCCTGCGCCTGTATTCTGCGCTGCAGCTGATAACGGCAAACATTTTGTCAACTCCACACATTGTATACCTGGAAACTTCGGGATTCAAAGTTAATTGAATTTATTATCAGTGTACATATAGACACCACAAAAATACTGAGGTTATTTTCTTGCGGGCAAGCCAGCCATCTGGATACAATACTGGCTAGGAGGAAGGAATACGAAGGTTAATAATTGGCGGGCTATTCAGTTTGGAGGCTTATGACCTGCAGTGTGGATGGGCACAAGGTCTACTGTTTGCTCCTTATTTTAAAAATTATGTAGGGTAAAGTTGTTAATGTTGTTCGGAAGTTTGCAGGTGTCAGCGATATTGGTGGTAGAACGGACAGTGAAGGGGGTTATGTACATTTACAAGGGGACTGAGATGAACGTGAAAGGTGCACCAAAGAATAGGTTCATTCTGTAAAATTAAACAGGGCAGGAGATGCATAGCAAATAGTTGTTTTTCACCCAGTGGTGTGGACAGTTTGTTGCACAGTGAACAAAGTATGTGTGATCAAACGGATAGGACAGTCTGTAATCCAGTGACTCATCTGTGTGTGACACAGGCGATTGGACAGCGTGTAACTGAGGGATTTTTCTGCTTGTGGAAAATACACTCAGTAATATTTCCCGGTATCACCTGACGCTGTTCCCTTTAGATTTCCTGGTCATCAGCGCCGAGATAGTGATCAGTATTACTATGTCTATCCTGTTCTTTTTCTGGGAGTGCATGTGTCCCGTCACCGGTTTATCAGAATCAGTAACTAGTAGGAAGTGCAGTTCACGTTCACCAGCTCAGTCCCAATCCAAATCTGGTCAGCCAGAGTTTTGGCTCAGTTGTGAATCCTTGTTCTGGTCAGCTCCAAATCACTTCAGTATAACTTGCAACTCATCATTTATTTCAGGTGGGAAATGGTTCTGGACAGCAGTCAAGAGATTCTTCCCAGGCAATGCATCGATGGAAGATGATCAGGACACGGGAAGCAAGGTACCAAAGCAGAGTCGGGTTGAGAGCGATGTCCCAGGTGGATGCAGTCCGGCTGCAGAGAAAGGCGAACAAAATCAGCCCAGACATAGAGGTATCAGGGACACTGATCCGTGCTCTGGAACCGGCACAAGTGGGCTCACGGTCTGTGAGCTCGGAAGCTCATTAAAGACGGAATTGTCAAGTCCCCAACAAGGAGCGGGTGAGTGAAATATGAGTTCGCAGAATGTGGCAGGGAGGAGAACATAAAAACATAAGAGCATAAGAAATAGGAGCAGGGTAAGGCCATCCAGCCCATCGAGCCTGCCCCGAGATTCTATTAGATCATGGCTGATCTGTCTGTAAACTCAGCTCCATCAACCTGCGTTTTCCCCTGAACACTTAATTCCCTTACTATGTAAAGATCTATCTAACTCTATCTTAAATATATTTAGTGAGGAAGCCTCAACTGCTCCACTGGGCAGATAGTTCCACAGATTCACCACTCTTTGAGAAAAGCAGTTTCTCCTCATCTCTTTCCTAAATCTTCTCCCCTGAATCTTAAGGCAATGTCCCCTAGTTCTAGTCTCACCGACCAATGCAAACAACTTTCCTACTTCTATCATATCTATCCATTTCAAAATTTTGTATGCTCATATAAGATCCCTTCTCATTCTTCTGAATTCCAGAATATAGTCCCAGGCAACTCTTTCTCCTCTCATAGGTTAACCCCTTCATTTCAGGAATCAACCTGGAGAACCTCCTCTGCACTGCCTCCAAAGCCAGTATATCCTTCCTCAAGTATGGAGAGCAGAACTGCACACAGTACTCCAGGTGCGGTTGCACCAGTACCCTGTATAGTTATAGCATGAGCTCCCTGCTCTTGATTTCAATCCCTCCAGCAATGAAGACCAACATTTTGTTTGCTTTCCTAATAACCTGTTGTACCTGCAAGCCAAATTTTTGCGATCCATGAATAAGCTCTCCCAAGTCTCTCTGCACAACAGCATGCTGTAATCTTTCACCATTTAAATAATATTTGCTCTTCTATTATTCCTTCCAAAGTGGATAATATTGCATTCAGCATTGGTATATTCCATCTGCCAGACATTGACCTACTCTCTTAACCTATCTATATCCCTCTGCAGACTCTCCACATCATCTGTACAATTTCCTTTTCCACTCAGTTTAGTGTCATCAGCAAATTTTGCTACGGTATACTCAGTCCACTCTTTCAAAACATCAATCTGAATGGTAAACATCTGCGGGCCCAGCACTGACCCCTGCGGCACCCCACTCGCCACAGACTGCCAACCAGAGAAACACCCATTTTTACCAACTCTCTGCCTTCTATTCGTTAGCCAATCCATTATCCATGCCAATACACTTCCTCCGACTCCATGCATCCATATCTTATTTTTAAGTCTCTTGTGCGGCTACTTATCGAACGCCTTCTGGAAATCCAAGTATACGACATCCACATGTCCCCCCGTCTTTTGGTACATCCTTTTTCAAAAAGTTATGTGACATTTGCTGTCTTCCAATCTGGAGGGTAAATGTGAGGTCTTATTGGAGGGTAGGTCAGAGGGGAGTGGAAATGTGTGGGACTGGTACATGTGATGTAGTGGTGCACCGGTTACCCCACTACTGGAAATGTGTATTAGAAAATATGGAGCTGTACAAATGAAGAGTGCATTTCCGGTATGTGAATTAAGGGACACCTGGATGGTTAGAGTATCTCTGGTAAGCGAATATCATTGGAATCCCCACCAGTTATTGTCCATCCTAAATTGAACCGAATGAGGGGGTAGAGTGGGGAGTTTGATTTCTCGTAAATGTGGTCCTTCTGGTAAAGTAACTCCCAGAGGGTTGTTGGGTTGGCTTTAAGGCTAGTGTTGGAGTTGGGGAGAAAATCTGTGTTTGTAGCTGAAGGCAGGAGTTTCAAGACATGCTGTGAGTGCTGTAAAAGCGGTGGAGAAGAGGCATATTTGGGTTGGTGCCCACTTCCTCCTTTTTATCTTCGCAGACCCAGAGTCTACAATCTCTGACCTCCTGGCAGAGAGGGCTGAATATCGACTATACCAACTGACGAAATTCTACAGGGACAGACTGAAACAAGCAATAGAAGAAGGTGTTGAAAGACTCAGTTGGATGTTGAGACAGGAGGGGCATTTCACTGCACGGGAACATGGGGTGAGTCTATTTAATGTATTGTCACTGGTATCAGAGGGAAAAGTGATCAATATTAATCTCCGACATGTTCTAACATTTCTACATGCCCAACGAAATCCCTGAATTGTCTGCAGAAGAACTGGCCGCAGCTTTGAAATCTGGTAAGGTGTGGAGTGTTGGGAACTACAGTTTCAGTGTCACATTTTCCTCTCCGGTATTTATCAGTGGGGTATAAGAACAGTGGCTGTATATCTGGACTGTTGGAAAGGCATTCAGACTACAATTCAATGCTCATCTCGTCAGGGCTGTCAGTCAAATTCAGTTGACCCACTGGCTTCACTGCAGTCCGTGAGGAAAGGAGGGAGGGAAAGCTGCCAATCACACCTGCTCTGCTGTCCATCTGAGTTCCCAAACAAATGGGTGGCTGACCATTCAAAGAGTCACAGAGAAGTACTGCGCCAGCTATAACATGCCGAAACTTTTCAACTGCCTACTCCCATCTACCTCCAAACAGACCACAGCCCCTCCATACGACTACCATCCATATCCATATCGAAATTTCCCTTAAAAGTCAAAATCCACCTGGCTTGCTCCACTTTCATTGACCGCTTGTTCCAGACTTTCACGACCATCTGAGTGAAAAGGTACCTCCTCATGTTTCCCTTGAACATTTTGTGTTGACCCATGACCTCTAGTCGTAGTCTAACCGAACGTTAGTAGTAAAAGCCTGCTTGCGTTTATCCTCTGTAAACCTCTATCAAATCTCCCTTCAGTCCTCTACGTCCCAAAGTATTATGAGCGAATTCATTTAGTAGTATTTCCTTATAATTCATGCCGTCCAGTCCCAGTAATATCTTGGTCAACTTTCCCTATGCACCTTCAATCTTATTTGCATCTTTCTTGCAGATAGGTGACCTAAACTGCACACAGTCCTCCAAATTAGGCCTCACCGGCGTCTTATACAACTTCAATATAGCATCCCAACTCTGTAATCAATATTTTGATTTATGAAGGCCAGAGTTACAAAAGATGATTTACGAACCTATCTACCTGTGCCGCCTCTTTCAATGATTTGTGTACCTCTATTTCCAGATCCCTTTCTTCTAGCACATTCTTCAGTGCCTGGCCATTCAGTGTGCAAAACTTACCCTGGCTGGTCCTTACAAAGTGCAACACCATAATTGTCTGCATTAAATTCCATCTGCCATTGCTCAGCCCATGTTTCCGGCTGGTCCAGATGCCACTGAAAGCTCTGGTGTTCTTCGGTGTCCACTATAGTACCACTCTTTGTGTCCTCCGCAAAATTTGTGGAACCAGTTAACTGCGTTATTACACAGATCATTGATATTGACTGCAAACAATAACAGATGCAGTACCAATCACTGCTGCACTCCACTCGTCACAGGTCTCCAGTCAGAGAGGCAAATATTTGCCACCACTCTCTGGCTTTCCCCATGAAGCCAAAGTCTTATCCATTTTATTAACACATCTTGAATGCTGAGTGACTGAAATTCCTTGACCGACCTCCTATGTGGGACCTTGTCATGTGCATTGCTAAAGTACATGTAGAGAACATTAATGTCTTGCCTTCAGCAACTTTCCGGGTATCTTGCTTGAAAAAATCCGTGCTTTTTTTTCTAAGAACCCTACACTTCGTGATTTTTTATAAATAACCTGGATGAGGAAGTGGAGGGATGGGTTAGTAAATCTGCTGATGACACAAAGGTTGGGAGTTTTATGAATAGTGTGCAGGGCTGTCAGATGTTACATAGGATATTGATAGGATGCAAAACTGGGCTGAAAAGTGGCAGATGGAGTTCAACCCAGAGAAGTGTGAGCTGGTTCATTTTGGTAGGTCAATAATGATAGCAAAATATAGCTTTAAGGGTAAGACTCCTGGCAGTGTGGAGGATCAGAGGGATCTTAGGGTCCGAGTCCATAGGTCTCCCAAAGCTGCTAAGCAGGTTGACTCTGTGCCTCTGTGAAGGCATGCAGTGCATTGACTTTAAGAGCCGAGGGTTAATACTGCAGCTATACAGGACCCTGGTCAGACCCCACTTGGAGTACTGTGCTCAATTATGTTCGCCTCACTATGCGAGGGACGTGGAATCCATAGAAAGGGTGCAGAGAATGTTTACAAGGATGCTGCCTGGATTGGGGAGCATGTCCTAAGAGAATAGGTTGAGTGAACTCAGCCGTTTCTCTTAGAGTGATTGAGGATGAGAGGTGACCTGATAGCGATGTACAAGATAATGAGAAGCTTTGAGCGTGTGGGTAGTCAAAGGCCTTTCCCCAGGGCTGAAACGGCTAGCACGAGAGGGCATAGTTTTAAGGTGTTTGGAAGTAGGTACAGAGATGTCAGGGGTAAGTATTTTTTTTACACAGAGAGTGGTGAGTGTGTGGGATGGGCTGCCAGCGGCTTTGGGGGAGGCGGAAACGATAGGGTCCCTTAAGAAACTCCTGGATGGCTACATGGAGCTTAGAAAAATAGAATGTTATAGGTAAAGCCTAGGTAGTTCTAAAGTAGGAACATGTTCCGCACTGTTTTGTGGGCCGAAGGGCCTGTATTGTGCTGTGTGGTTACTATGTTTCTATTCGTTAGACACGACCTGCCACACATGAAGCTATGCTGACGATTCCCAATCACTCCACGTCTATCTAAGTACCAATATATTCCAACCCTTGGAATACCTTCCAGTAACGTTCCCACGACTGGTGTCAGGCTCAGCAACCTATAATTCCCTGGGTTATTTTAGATCCTTTCTGAAACAGCAGAACAACTTTTTTTTAGGTTATGAGGACACTTAGTCCTCGTTTATTGTCATTTAGAAATGTATGCATATATTAAAAAATGATACATTGTTCCTCCAGAGCGATGTCACAAAAAAAAACAGACAAAACAAAGACTCACATTGACAAAACCACATAATTATAACATATAGCTACAGCAGTGCAAAGCAATACTATAATTTGATAAAAGCAGACCATGGGCACGGTTAAAAAAAAGTCTCAAGTCCCGATCGACTCCAATAGTCCCAATATCAGGCAGCAGAAAGGGAGAAACTCTCCCCGCCATAAACCTCCAGGCACCAACAACTGATGCATTAGAAGCACCAGACCACAGCAGACTCTGAGTCCGTCCGAAAACATCGAGCCTCCGACCAGCCCCGCCGATACAGCCTCCCAAGCGCCATCCTCTGCCGAGGGCCTTCGACCTCGTCCCGGCAGCCGAAACAAGCAAAGCCGAGGGGTCAGAGGCCTTCTCCTCCGGAGATTCCGGACCGCACAGTAGCAGCGGCAGCGGAGTAGTCATTTCAGACGTTTCTCCAGATGTTCCTCCGTGCTCTCACGTGTATCTCCATCAAATCAGAATTGTGCACGGTAACCTTCTTAACAAATAACAGATATCGTTCACCGGAGAGACCACGCGCGCTGCGTCGCGCCACCATCTTCTCCTCCCTCCAACTTTGATTATCCTCTAGTCCTTTGCTTCTTCTGATATCACTAAGGATGATTTTATTATCTCTGCCCGGGCCGTGGCAATGTGTACACTTGCCTCCCGCAAGCAACACCTAGTCAGGCCTTCGGGATTTATCCACCCTGATTCACCTCAAAATAGCAGACACCTTATCTATAAAGTGTATAGATCTTATGAAGTTGATGCAGTTTGGCCTCACTTCAAAATACTTTGTCCGTCTCCTGAGTATATATAAAAATGTAAAGAATGCATTTAAAATCTCCCCCATCTCCTTTGGCTCCATGCATGAATTACCATTCTGATATTCCAGAGGACCAATTTTGACCCCTACCACCCTTTTGCTCTTGACATGTATGAGGAATCCCTTGATATTTGGAATCACCTGTCTGCTCAAGGAACCTCGTGCCTTATTCTGGCCCTCCTGATATCCTGATTAAGAGCAATCTTGTATTTTTTCATGCTGACACAACTGTATTTCTATGTTGTATTGACTGTTGTACATACTACTTATTATGAAAACAAACACCAGAAAATCTGCAGATGCTGGAAATTCAAGCAATACACACAAAATGCTGGTGGAACGCAGCAGGCCAGGCAGCATCTACAGGGAGAAGCACTGTCGATGTTTCGGGTCGAGACTCTTAGTCCTGCCGAAGGGTCCTGCTGCATTCCACCAGCATTTGTTGTGTGTTGCTACTTATTATCAATTACTTCAAACTACACATTGCACATTTGGATGGATACGTAACACAAAGATTTTTATTCCTCTAGTATATTAAGAATGTCAGTAGGAAAGTCAATTCATTCGATTCACGTCATGGCGGTCAGTGGATCCCACACAAAACATGACTGTAAGGGCAGGACAGGGGCTGCATGTGTCTCGTTTAAGTGAATCATTTCATTACTTTGAAGATGGTGCCGCCGGCATTTGCCTCGGCATGTTACCCCCAACAGCTGAAGCTGAGCATCACGCAGGGTAGATGGTTCTGGCATCAAGTTAATAAATTTTACGTATCCTTTTGCTCCGTCAGGAACTGTCTGCAGTTTGTGCAGAAGTTCAGCAGCACTGATTGCATCTCCCAAACCTGCAAATCCATCAAACCACAGCGAGGCAGTGGATATGTTGCTCACCGCCACCTGGCGCATCCACTTCAAGTCTCAGCTCACCCTGACTTTGGGAAATCTCATCGTTCCTTCATCTTCATCCTGGAGATCCCCGCTCATGGCTACGTGATTTATCTTCATCAGCAGTTATAAACTGTTACTCCTCAACGGTCAAATAGGGATGAAGAGTCAACATTGGATTTGTAATAGTAGTTATTTAACATGTATTTTCAGATATGATTCCCACCCGTATATGTTCCAGGCCATGCTGAATGCCTGTTAATCTGAATGTGGCTGTTCTGATTACCTGCATTTCAGCTTCTGAAAATTCAATTTTCTCCCCATGTGTCTGAGATTCGGTCCCAAAATTCTTTTTTTTTTGCTCCCTCAGCCCCCCCCCCCACTCTTGCTTTTGTTGTTACATGCTGGTTTACTCTGCTTTGTTTCCGCATAATTGTGTTAATGCAGACCCTATCAGGAATGTCCCTGGAAATTTTTTCTTTGGATGAAAAATAACATTCATAGAAGTCTTTGCTGCACTAATCCTCAAACCTATGTCTAAATATGTGGTGTAGGTTTTATATCAGCAGTTGTTGTGCCAGAAGAAACATTTAACATGTCAGACATAAATTCTTAAATTTATTCAATTCTTATTAAAGCAACAGGAGCTTACAGGATCATATGTAAACTCTTTCTGACTTTCTATCTGCTCCACAATAAATTCATTGTTTTCCTTTTATAGAAAGTCACTGAGCTGACAGAGAAGGGAAAACGGGCAGAAAGTTCCAGACTCTTCCTCAGTTTGGTGATGGGCAAAGGCTCCCGGACTCGGAGGGCGATGTGGGAATCCTTTGTGACATGGAGGACTGAGTTACCGAAGTTGGACAGAATACTGAGGGAAATACAGAAGCTCGGTATGTTAAAACCACGCACTGAACACAAAGGCACATTGAAATAAACAGTTTACATTATTTTAGTTCTGTTTTCAAGGACGTTTTTCTTTGAATTAAACAGACCCTGATCCAGAGGAATACATTAACATCGCCCGAGGGTTATCTGAATTACCCACTCAACTGATAGGTGAGTGATGACATTCCCAGTCGTGGGTCACTTCTTTATACGTTATCTGTCTTTCTTAATCATTCAAAATAATGCAAGGGCAAGTGAAGCGATCATTCATCAGGCCATCATTGCTGTGAGTGGGTCAGAGTGTGATATAGTTTTGGCTCTTCAGGCATGGGCTATGGGAAGTATCTGGTAAGATTCCGTTTTTGTTAGTAATTCCGCATTCCTTATCTGTTAGGGCATAGGAGTGGAGCGTGGAGTGAGAGTACCTCCAGGGGCAGTCTTTTGTACTATTCTGAGATGTGCGAGTTCTTGGAGACTTCCAGTCTCCTGGACAACCACAACAGCGGCAGGTGCACCCAGCTACAGCACTGGAGTAGCAACTCGAGGACGTTTTGCTCATACGGGAGAATGAGGAGGTGATGGATAGGAGCTGCAGGGAGGGGGCAAGAGACAGTGAGCTGGGTGACTGTCAGGAGAAGGAAAAGAAATGCACAATCAGTGCAGAGTCTACTTGTGGCCGTTTCCCTCTATAATGAGTATACCACTTTAGATACTGTTGAAGAGGATGTCTAACCAGGGAGAGCTGCATCACAGGGGTTCTCGGACAGAGTCTGGTGTTGTGGCTTAGAAGGGACGAGAGGTGAATAGGACGGCAGTGGCGATAGGAAATGCCATTGTCGGAGGATAAGCGACGAGGTTCTGTGGGCACGATAGAGATACACAGATGGTATGCTGCTTCCCAGGTGTCAGTGTCACGGATGTCTCAGAATGGATCCATAGCATTCTAAAGTAGCCAGAGGTCTTGAAACAAATTGGCACAAATGACACAAGTAGGAAATGTGATTAGGTCCTGAAGAGAGATTTTAGGGAGTTACATAGAAAGTTGAAAGTCGGGACATCTAGGTTAGTTATCTTAGAGCAAGAGTACAATGAATTGAAAGGTAAATTTCAGAGGACCTCATGCAGGGGGCGGGGGATCGTCTTGCTGCTTGATCTTAATCCAACTCAAATATTTTCACTTCTTCATTGGGCAGAAGATACATAAACCTGAAAGTATCAAGGACAAATTTAATTCTGCATTTCTAAGACTAATAAAAGGTCACATTCTATGTTAAGATGAGCTCTTATGTACAATACATATAATATCAAAGTAAAAAGTAAGTTTATTATCACCCCTTATATGAAACCATATGCGACCCTAAGATTCATTTTGTTCCTGGCATACTCAATAAGTACAATAACCATAATAGGGCCAGTGAAGGACTGTACCGAACAGGTTGGACAAACAGTCTGCAAGATACAAAAGACTGAAAATACAGAAGAAATACATAATAATAAATATATAAGCGGATTCATAGGATGTGGGAACAATCCAATGGGGCAAGTGTAGTTTCTGCTCTGTTTGAGGAATTATTTGTTGAGGGATAATAACTGTTTCTGAACCTATTGGCATGAGTCCTGAAGAGGTTCACTGTTTTAAGTGTAATGTAAATCAAAGTCTCAGTTCTTTTCTCCATAAATGTGATATGATGCTTTGTTGAAGAAGAGCTGAGAGGTTCTTACAATGTCAGCACCACTAATCCTTCAGCAGCACTTGTAAAAAAAAACTGACCATCTGATCAATTGATTCATTCATCTGTTATTTAAATTACACTTCTTGCAGTGTTGCATTCCATCGGATTGTATTGTCCGTGTTGTTGATGGGTTTTCTTTCCCTGATTTGCAATTGATGCAAATTGATTCAGGAGCAGATTCTTCTTCTAAGTTAGCCTTCTGAACAGTCCATGAACACGACCTTGCAAATCCTGCTTTGCGGTATATAGTTCTTTCATTTCTTATTGTCAATTATACTAGTTTTTATGTCCTGTGCTCTACTGTGCCAAAAAGCAACACATTTCATAACATTTCTTAGATATAATAAGGCGTATTCTGCGAGTTGTAAGCCACTGGCATAAAACAACAGAGCAAATGACCTCTTCTGGAGTTTTATTCACATGATTTATGAAGGAAGACTGAGTTTATACCTGTTGGAGTTTAGACATTTAAGATTAGATTTCAGTGAAACATAAGATCCTCAGACATTTTATTAGGGTGCATTTGAGGGGAGTGGTGAGGACGTCCCCTCCTCTGGGATTATCCAGAAGAAACATCTGCTGTTTAATTTCTTAAAAAGTCCATACTTGAAAGAGGTGAGATAATAATAATTACTTTTGAATAATAAGATAAAACGGATCTTTTGCCTAAAGGAGAAATCACAAATAACCCATCAAAATAGCGTTCTATTGTTTTACAATCTAAATATGAAATTTAACATCATGCATCTCACTACTAATCACCGCTCATTGTGGTAACCACAGTATACTTGCGAAGAGCAGAAAGTGTGCGGTAAGGGTATGAAAGGCTGTAAGGAACAACTGAGAATAGCCAATTCAAGCCAACAGGAAAAGCAAAAAATCATTCACTTTGTTACATTGACTATCAAAAACATTTGATTCTGTCCCACAGTCATTGTTAATAGTTCATAAAGTACACAAATACACACAACACTTGTGAAATTCGCACAATATATGATGAAGCATTGGCGTGCTCTAATCGCTCTGTCTATTCTCAATCAAAAAAGAAGAACCACCAATAAATAAAACGAGATATTTCTCAGTGCGACTCTAAATCCACGGTGATTTTGCCTGGTTTAAAATTTTCTCTCTAATTTACTGAATTGTATAAAGATAGGGTAACAAATTAGCAAATTAAAACATACAGACAAACAAATTATACCTTGGCATACCTTCTATACATGGATACATGGATGAATTAAAATTATAGTCTCCATCCATAAAAGGTACAACAATTAATTCAAATAGTAGAGCTATTTTGAAAAGATAGAAACATCAACTTTGGTCTTGATAAGTGCAGAACATACAACAGATTTTGTAGTATCATTAAGATGGCCACTCATGCAAGCAGCCCTGATGGAAATAAATCAAATATTCTCATGTTAGATTTCTAGAGCTGGAATCCACAATTAAACACTTAAATAATGCAGCAAGCAACATGATGTTAAGGCGGCTAAAATCTCTATTGCTACACTATTGCTACTCAAAGCTGATAAATATCGGATGCTGGTCTCCAGTCGCTAGAGCGTTTCCCCTTTACGGAAAGCAGAAAGCAAAAACTGGGCTGGATTAAAAGTTTGTTTACGGAGAAGAGGGTTCATACTTGCATGCAATTTTGCTGACAGATATACAGTTTCTGGAAAATATAATCGAAGTTTGCGGAGGATGATTGTTGTTCAGAAGGATATTCCGGATTGTTGTGTTCTTCTGCTTGAGGGAGACCTGGATATCCCTGTCATTCTGGATGCAGTTTTACAGATTGCTGACATCACATTTACTGTCAAGATGGGACTGATGAATTTTTCAAAGGCAGAGGAGTAGGAGCATGCTTCATTATCCACTGCTGGTGGTGTACAAACATAACAGTTCTATTCCAGTCCTGCTTTCTGAACCTGGAAAATCTTGGGAAAAACTATACTCCATTTTATCTCTCATGGGAGTTATCCGCCATCATATTGGTAGCTGTGTATAGCCCACCACAGGCCCGAGTCCAACAGTCTCTATTGAGCGGGGCGACAGGCATCAAAAAACAGCACACCCTGATGTTTTCCCCGTCGTCTTGGGGGTTTTTAACCGAGCTAGCGTGAAACAGTCTCTAAATAGTTATTAACAACATATCACTTGTGGAACCAGAGGAGTAACACATAGGACCACTGTGATGCTACCATCATCTCACTTACAGTGCCATCCTACACTTGTAATTTGGAAAGTCTGATCTATGGATAGATATTGAAGACCACAGCAACAGTAGAGGGGACCAATAAGGTGTAGATACAGGAGACACAGGAGCACTTACAAAACAACTTTGAGTTCATAGACTGGACTGTTCAGCGTTTTTATTCAAATCTGAATAAATACTCCCCAGTTATCACTAACTCTAAAAACCTGTGTGGATATGTCTATGCCTACCAGAATATATTATACATAGCTGAATCAAAAACCGTAGATGAACCAAGAGATTTGTAAACGTCTGGGGAAGGACAATATCGGTGCATTAAAGTGTGGTGATCCAAGATTGCGCAAGAAGGCCAGGTATGACATACGGAGGATTATCTCATGAGCAAAATAACCATTCTAATTGAGGTTGGAGGCGTGATTGGATGCACGTCAACTCTGGCAGTGCTTACAGGCCATTACTTCCCACAAAGCGCAAACTTACAATGAATTGCGGAGAAGTTTCGCTCCCAGTGGGGATTAACAGCTTTTATGCACGCATTGAAATGGAGAATACAACTACTGCAATGAGGGTCACGGCAGCATCCACTGACCCTGGGATCTTTGACTCGGAAGCCGATCTCGGAAGGTCTTTCAATATGTTAAGTGCTTGCAAGGGAGCTGCCCCGATGCCGTACCTGGTAGGGCTCTGAAATTTTGGGTCAACTAACTGCCGTGTGTATTCAATGGTATTTTCAACTTCCCATTGCTCCGATTTTAAGTTCCCACCTGCTTTAATAGGGAGAAGTCATTCCAATTCCCAAGAAGAACAGGGTGAGATGCCTTAATGACTATTTCCCGCAGCACTCAGTTCCACAATGAAGGACTTTGAGAGGTTGATTATGGCTTGAATCAACCCCTGCCTCAGCTAGGACATAGACCCAATGTAATTTGCATATCACCACTATTTGTCTACAGCGGATGCGATTTCATTGGCTCTTTCCGTGGCCATTGATCACCTGGAGGTTAATAATACTTCATTCCGATATAACACGATCGTTTCAACAGGTATGATCAAAAAGCTCCAGAACCTGGGCTGCCGAACCTATCACTGCAAATGAATCGTTAAGTTCCTCACCAGAAGATCACTGTCTGTGCGGAATGGAAATAATATCTCCACTTCGCTGATAATCAATACTGGCGCAACTTAATGATGTGTGCTTATCCCACTGTTCTTTTCTCTCTGCATCCATAATTGTGTGGCTAGACGCAGCTCTAGTGCTATCTCTAACGTTGCTGAAGACACAACTATTATTGTCAGAGTTTCAGATGGTGATGGAAGTGCGTAGAGGAGCGAAACATTTCAGCTTGTTGAGTGGTGTTGTAGCCACAATCTTGTACACAATGTCAGTAGGACAAGGGAATTAATATTGGACTTCACAAAGAGTAAGATGAGGGGGCACACACCTGTCTTCAAAAAAGGTGTCAAGATCTCTGAGCATTCTATCTGATCCCAACATTGTCTACCTTCAGATCGTTCATCTTACAAAGAACCTTCTCTCTAGTAATAGTAACTTCAGACACTAATGACCCGTCAATACCTGGAACTTCCACCATACTGCTGATGTCTTCCACATGAAGATTGATGCAAAATACTTTTTCAGATCGTCCACCATTTGCTTGTCCCACATTAGTACATCTTCAGCCTCATTTTCCAGCGGTCCAATATCCATTCTTTCTTCTCTTTTATGCATCTGAAGAAACTTCTGGAATCGACTTTGTACATGATTGTCTAGCTTACTGTCATATTCCATCTTTAACTTCATGATTTTTAGTTGATATTTATTGATATTTAAAAGCTTCCTCTAATTTCCCACCGTTCTGTTATGCTCACTCTCTTTGGGATTGACTTCCTTTGTCAGCCACGGTTGTGTCTTCTTGTTTTTGGAACACTTCTTCCTCCTTGGGACGTATATATCATGCGCCTTCTGAATTGCTGCTCTGCCGTAATTCCTGCCGGTGTTATTTTCCAATCAATTCTGCACACCCCCTATCTCATGCCTCTATAATTTCCTTTACTCCACTGTAATATTGATATATCTGACCTTAACATCTCCTTCGCAGAGTGGTGGGAGTGTGGAATGAGCTGTCAGATGAAGTGGTGAATGCGGGTTCACTTTTGACATTTAAGAAAAACTTGGACAGGTATATGGATGAGAGGGGTTTGGAGGGGTATTGCCCAGGTGCAGGTCAGTGGGACTAGGCAGAAAAATGGTTTGGCACAGCCATGAAAGACCAAAAGGCCTGTTTGGTGCTGTAATGTTCTATGGTTCTATGGTTCTAAAAAGATAACGAATGGAACAACGTCCATCCATGGAAGATATCGCCACGATTTGAGCAGACTAGATTTTGACAAGAACGGCTGGCTCTGAATTGAAGGTTTCATCCCAGAAACAGAAGGATTTCTTATGGCAACATGGGAACAGTTGGTTAGCACAAAAATATCTAAAATACAAAAGCAAAAGACCAACAAATTGAAGATGATAAATTCAGACAAAGACAAGAGATACAATCCAACACATTACAAGATCTTGCAGTATTGATTAATTACAGTGGAAAGCATCATTCATCAAAATATTGCTTCACAGTGCACATTCTTAAAAGACACAGTACCTTACTATAAAGACAAAACTGATTCAGTTTTAGAATCAGAGTCCTGCAAATTACACTATGGCTGATCCATCTTTACAGATAGGACTATGTATCCAGGATATAAAGGCAAGAAGAACTTACTTACTGATTAGACATAACCATTCCAAACACACGTGACATACATAAATCAATTGCTGAAAAACACCAGAAATCTGCTGAATTAGCAAAATAAACTGAAAGACTGTGCAGCACTATGTCCCAGTAGTAATATCTGCAACTGGTATCATCCCAAAGTCACTACATATTAACATTAAACAATTAGTTCTACAAAGGAATATTTATGTAAATCCACAGAAAGCAACAATTTTAGAAACCACTAGAGTAGTCCGGAATTTCCTATCAATTGAGAGATGAGTGTGTTTAGTTTGCCTGCACCTCAGGCAAAACCAGTTTGAGCTTAGAAAAAATAAATCATAACCTATTAATAAAGCAATTCTTATCATGACGATGTAGTTCATAGTGCATTACAATGGGATAAAGTGCAAACTAGGAAATAAAAGACAAAATGAAGGTTCAATATAAAGGCTTTGCAATGGTGTTTAAAAGTGACAGCCTCAGTCTGCAGCCTTTACACATTAGTAGCAAATATCTGAGGCTACAGTACAGTAGTTTTAGGTGAGGATCTCTGCAGTTTAGCAGCGTAGTTCAATTAAAATCTGACCTGCCAATGACCCTTTGGCCTTGTACCTTATTGTCTGCCTGCTCTGCATTTTCTCAGCAACTGAAACACTGTTTCCCTGAGCTATTCTGTTCTCTTTTTCCTTGTACGGCCTCATTGCGCTGATATGATGAAATGATGTATTTGCGTCTCATGCAGAAAGGTTGTCTATTGTACCTCGGTGCATGTGTCAATAATATGGCAATTTACCGATTTATTGTTGTCAACAATACAGTGTCTCACAGAGTGATCGTCACCAGTTGCTAACACTTCACTAAGCTCTCTGACAAATACGACATCCATCACTGAGATGCTTCTGGTCTCTCCCATTCATGGAGATTCATCTCCACTTTTCCACCCCTCCTCCATCACTGAAATTAAAAACTACCAGCTTTCTTTCTTCTCATTCCGTTGCGTTATCATTACGAAACATCACTGTGACTCTCTCCACAGAGGCTGCCCGACCGGAGTATTTCCCGCATATTCTGCTCCTGTTTCGATGCGAGAGCAGTGGACACTTACCAAAATGCACAGTGTCCTGCTCTCCATATTTCCACAGCAAATCAACATTAACATCGTTTGATAATGATGCGTTAAATCGTGTGAAATGTTGTTGTGTCGGATGTGCAGTCAGGATTGCAATAGGATATCAGGGGAATGTTCGCCTTCACATGTAACTAGTATCACAATATCAGTATTGTATCTTTTCTAAGACATACATCGCTGTTAGTTCCGATATCTGTTAACAGCATTTTACTTTATGTCCTAATATCCATGGATGCATTGAATTAATTCATGTAATCTCAAACACTGAAACTTGAAATGCAGTTATAATATTCTTTGTCAGTTGAGCTACTGAACATTTTGACTATGTTCTCTGTTCCCATGAAAGACGTTCAACAGATACACAAGGAGACTCTGCAGGCACAGACTGAAACACTGAGAGTGAACACGATCCTGATGAGGGAGAAGGAGAAGGTTTTCCAGCTGGTTGATCGATACGCTGAGCTCACGGTCATTTCTACTGTTCAACATCGGAGTCTGGTGGAACATGAGCTACTGGCAAGAGGCAGAGAACACGAGGAGTGGAGACAGACGCATCCCAGTGGACAGCTGGAAAAAATCGGGATACATCATTTGTTCCAGAGCACCTTTTCCCAGACTAAATCCAAATCTGGGAGTTCCGCAGCATTGGTCGGAATCCCTGGGATTGGGAAAACAACAATGGTGCAAAAGATTGTTTACGACTGGGCCACAGGGAAAATATATCAGCAATTCCAGTTTGTCTTCAATTTCAAATTCCGGGATTTAAACACCATTAATTGTCGGATAAACTTGAGGGAACTGATTTTGGATCAGTATCCTTACTTTGGGAATATCCTGAGAGAGGTTGGAAAAACCCAGAGGGATTGTTGTTTATATTTGATGGTTTGGATGAATTTAAGCACACAATTCATTTTGCTGACAATCAAAGAGACACAGAATGCGACCACCAGTGCTCAGATCCCGAGTGGTGGTGTGAAGTGTCTGAGATTGTGTACAGTTTAATCCAGGGTAAGTTGCTCCCAGGGTGTTCAGTGCTGGTGACCAGCCGAACCACTGCATTACCCTTATTGGAAAAGGCAGAGATTAGTGTCTGGGCGGAAATCCTGGGATTGGTTGATGAAAAACGGAAGGAATATTTCATCAGACATTTTGAAGATCGGACGGTGGCAGAAGCTGTTTTTGAATATGTGAAGGAGAACGAGATCCTGTACACCATGAGCTACAACCCCTCCTACTGCTGGATCCTCGCTCTGGCACTGGGCCCCTTCTTCACACAAAGAGTCAGGGACCCGCAGCGTGTTCCCAAGACCATCACCCAACTGTACTCCTACTATATTTACAATATACTGAAAAACCACGGCCGTGAGATTGAGAATCCCCGTGATGTGTTACTCAGGGTTGGTCAGATGGCCTTCAGAGGAGTGTCCGAGAGGAAGATTGTGTTTACAGATGGAGATTTGATCAAGAACAATCTTCAGCCTTCCCAGTTCCTGTCCGGGTTCCTGATGGAGCTATTGGAGAGAGAGGATTCTGCCCAAAGCGTGGTCTACACATTCCCACACCTCACCATCCAAGAGTTTGTAGCTGCAGTCGCACAATTCCTGAATCCACATCCCGGGGATATCCTGAAATTCCTCACTGAAGCCCACAACACGACAGATGGGCGATTTGAGGTATTTCTCCGTTTTGTTGCTGGTCTCTCCAATCCAATGACAGCTCGGGGCCTGGTGGAGTTTCTGGGTCCATTTTCTCATGAAGCAACCTGCCGGGTGATTGACTGGGTGAAGGAGGAGGTTAAATGCCAGAGTGCAAACACGAGGAGTGAAGCTGATAAAAGGAGCCTCTTGAACACATTGCACTACCTGTTTGAGTCTCAGAATAGCTGGCTGGCTAAGGCCGCACTGGGATCTGTGAAAACACTTTCATTCAGTGAAATGACTCTGACCCCGATTGACTGCACAGTCCTGTCTCATGTCATCGGAATCTGTGATACGATAAAACACCTCGACGTGGAGAACTGTCACATTCAGTTTGAAGGAATCCAGCGGCTGGGACCCGGGCTGCACAAGTGCCAGGAGTTGAGGTAACTTGATTTGTCTCTCTGAACTATGAAACTGTTCCATTGTGCTGTTTCAATGTAAAACGAGTTGGGTAAAACTGTAGGATATTAGGTAATAAAAGACTGTGTCAAATAACCAGGGTATAGGTCAGTAATTCCCAAGGACGAGAAGGTTCTGTGATTCCTTGTGAAGGGATGTTGGAGACTTCATCAGATCAGTGAACAACGGCCATTGGTTTAATGGTAGTAAATCACAGGAATGGCCGTGTTTCTCACTGCCTGTGACACGTCCATTGACAATGTTCCTTCTCACTGTTACTGACACCCAGACCGACACTGACTGCAGCAGGTGGGTCAGAGATTCACACCCCCTTCCCGGTGAGGGACAAGAGACCGTCAGCAGACTGTCCCAGTGAGAAGGAAAGAAATACCATTGTGAGATTGTCCTCCCCTGCCCTTCCCCGTGTGTGACTATCACCATCACTCACTACTAGATACTCAGAATCAATGGGCTCATCTCCCCTTCCAAATTTGTGTCTCAGTTCAGACATACCCCTCACGTGCAATATTTTACTGGATCAACCTATCATTATGGATTCTTCCCCATTCTCCTGCCTCCTGTTGGATCTCTCTTCCCCATTACCCTTACTCCTACATGTTCTGTCTTCCTATCCCTTTTCCTCAGGTGGTGCCTCTTCCACATCTCCTATCGGAATTATAATTTGTGAATTTATAATTCACAAATCCTCCTCACTGTGGGTATATCTCCCACATTTCTGCCCTGACCCTACCAATGCTCTCAAGTCAGTAACGCTTATTTTCACCGTCTGGGTGTGAGACAGAATGTGTGCAGTTTACAGTGTCACACCGACAGACTAAATTACTGACATTCGGTGAATACCCTGGAGCTGGTCAGTGAGGGACATTGACAGTGATGGGAACTCCGATCAGTGATTTACTGAAGATTTTAATGTTTCCTGAAATATCCGAGTGAGAGAGGTTTTCTCAGACTCACGGTTTTTGAATCACTTTTTTCATCAATTTGTCTGTTTGGCTTTAGACTTGGGGCAAATAAACTGGGAGATTCTGGAGTGAAACTGGTTTCTGTGGCTCTGAGGAACCCGGAGTGTAAAATACAGCAACTGTGGTAAGTACCAGACTGTCGCAGGTTGTGTTTACCGTCACTGGGTGTCTGACACTGAACATTAATATGATCAATAATTGTGTTACTGATAAACACTGGGGATTTGTACCGTCTCCTGTCTCTCTGTGACCTTCACCCTCACTCTCTGTCACCTCCAGGCTGAACCATGTTGGTCTCACAGATTCAGGTGCCGTGGATCTCGTCTCGACTCTCAGAACAAACCGATTACTAACGGAGCTGAACGTCAGTGAAAATGAACTGCGTGATTCAGGAGTGAAACTGGTGTCTGCGGCTCTGAGGAACCCGGAGTGTAAAATACAGACACTGGGGTAAATACCAAATTGTTGGAGATTTTAAATACAGTCACTGGGTGTTTGACACTGAACATTAATGTGATCAGTAATTGTGTTACTGATAAGCACTGGGGATTTGTACCGTCTACTGTATCTCTGTGTTATTCACTGTTTGCCTCTCTCATCTCCAGGTTGAGGGATGTCGGTCTCACAGATTCTGGTGCTGAGGATCTCGTCTCCGCTCTCAGTACAAACCCATCACTGACGGAGCTGGACCTGAGTGATAATAAACTGGGAGATTCAGGAGTGAAACTGGTATCTGCGGCTCTGGGGAACCCGGAGTGTAAAATACAGAAACTGGAGTAAGTACCAAACTGTGGGAGATTGTGTTTACAGTCACCGGGTGTCTGAACATTAATGGTTTATCAGTGTTACTGATAAACACTGGGGATTTGTACCAACCCTGTCTCTCTGTCTTTCATTCCCACTCTCTCTCGTTATCTGCAGGCTGAAGAAGGTTGGTCTCACGGATTCTGGTGCCGAGCATCTCGTCTCCGCACTCAGTACAAACAGATCACTGACGGAGCTGAACCTGGGAATTAACTCCCTCACAGACCGATCAGCACCCGCTCTCTGTCGCCTCATATTGACCCTCCCAAATCTGGAGTGGATCCGGTGAGTGTTTGTGTTAACGTTCAATGTGATAAAATATCAGGGATACTGGTCTGTAAGCATGTTGAAACATTATCCTCGTCCCCTGTTACTGAAACTGATGTGTAAACTGTTTATTTCATCTCTGTTCTTCAATGTGTTTCAGACTGGTGGGGAATCGGTTCAGTGAGACAACGGAGAAGGAACTAAGATTGGTGCAGGATCAGAGACCCGGACTGATAGTGATCCTTTGAACATCTGAATGCGTGAACATCCCCACACTTATGGTGACATTTTCGCTGATTCCCCAAGCTCCTCTTTAATGCCCGCACTCCAGGTTTGATTCCTAATGGATCTAACGGAACTGGCTCTGGTCTCGCGCTTTGTGACTTTTGAAGCTGTCCTGCAGTGACGTATTTCCTCCTCTTGTCCAATGCCGCTGATTCTGACACATGACCAGGTTCGAGATCTCACACAAGTTCGGCTCTGCGGAATTGCACAGTCAGGAAGAGCCCAGTGGCCGGGTTCATTCTAGGACATGAGTATCCCGGGGTGGGATTATCCGGGGAGAGAATCCTTTTGTTTACTTTGCTGAGGACAGTACTTTCGGCTGTCTGGCCGATACAATGATCTTAAATTGACAAATACTTCGGCAGTGACCCTGGATCTGCAGCGATCCCGGACACAGCCCTGAAGTGTGATTTTATTATCATCGGTTCCCCGATGCAGAGTGACGGTGAGAAACGGGACTGATGATTCAATCTGTCACACGTTGTCGCCAGTCAGTAATTTGTGTGTGACTGTGAGTGAATCGTGAAGAGCTTATTTATTCCCACACGTTAGAAGCTCACACATTGCTTAATTTACATTTGACATGATGAAATCAATAAACTGCTGTCACTTCCTGTCTTGGTGTCGGACTTGAGTCTCATTAGAGGAGAAACAGTGACCTGGGGTTACTGCTGTCCCCCGCACCTGGTGAACTACAATAATAGGTCCGAGCTCCTCACACTGGTACAGCAGCGTCTCAGCTCCAGGCTGAAGTATGTCAGTCTGGTGGCGTCTTTTCTTCAGGACCTCTTCACTCCTCATCCACCAGTCAGTCTGACACACCGCTTCCTCATACCCCAGAATCATGCACTCCCCTGTCCCCCACCTTCCTGCGTGCTCTCCTTGCTCCCGCAGACAACAACGACAAAAGGTATTGGAAGCTCATACACTGCATGGTATCTGACCTGCATCGACAAAGGTCGCAAACAAGACAGGGATGGGGAATCGAACAGAAGCAATCAACACGGAGTGAAGCTCCCTCTACACCGCCCATCTCATACCCCCGGTGTCTGACACTGACTTAAGCTCCCCACGAAGGATCCCATTACACACTCCCAGGTCACACACATAGTGAAGCTCCCTCTATGCCGTCCCAATACACACTCTCCGTGTCATGCCCAGAGTGAAGCTCCCTCTGCATCTCACCATCACACACTCCCATTGTCAGACACTGACTGAAGCTTCTCCTGCATATTCCCATGACACACTCCAAGGATCAGTCACAGTTTTAATCTTCCTCCTACCCATCTATTCGCACAGTCCCAGTGTCAGAAACAGAGTGTACCTCTGTCCACATCATCCCATCATACAATTCCGGGTCAGACGCAGAGTGGTTCATAAAACACAGTCCAATCACACATTCCCAGGGTCAAACACAGAGTGGAGCTCTCACCACGGCACACCATCACACACTTCCGGGGTTAGGCAAAGGATTAAGTTACCCCCAGCCCTTCAGAACGCACACTCCCGGTGTCAGCCAGAGTATTAAGCTCCCAAAACACTGTCCCAACAAATAGTCCTGGAGTCAAGCACTGTGTGAAGATCCATGTGCATCGTTCCACCACACACTCTCGGGCTCAGACACAGAGAAAATTCCCTCCACCCGATCCCATCGTACACTCTCAGGGTAGGACTTTGAGAACATTCTCCCTCCAGACAGTCCCATCATAAAATTCCTGTGTCAGACACAGAGAGTGACAACCTCAATGACATTAGGAAGGGAAAGCAAAGAGGTCCTGAAAAGAAAATTTAGAAAGCCAAGTCGAAAGCTGAGAAGCAGGACCTCCCAGTTGGTAATTTCTGGATTGGTGTCTATGCCACGGACTTGTGCAGAACTCTGTGACTGTTAACTTGCAGGTGGAGTCAGTGGCGAGGAAGGCAAATGCAATGTTACCATTCATTTCAAGGGTTCTAGAATACAAGAGCAGGGATGCGATGTTGAGGCACTGGAGAGGTCTCACCTTGAGGATTGTGTACAGTTTTGGGCTCCTCATCTTAGTAGAGATATGCTGGTGTTGGAGAAGTTCAAGAGGACGTTCATTAGGATAATTCCTGGAATGAAAGGTTTATCATACCAGGAACTTTTGATGGCTCTGGGTCTGCACTCGCTGGAATTTAGAACGAAGAGGAGGATCTCATTGAAACCATTCGACTGGTGAAAGGCCGAGACAGAGTGGGTGTGGAAAGGATGTTCTCCATGTTGGAAGATTCTCGGACAAGACGGCACACCCTCAGGTTAGAGAGCCGTCCCTTCAAAACAGAGATACGAAACAAAAGGGCGGTGAATTTGTGGAATTTATGGAATTGCATATACTGCTGTGGAGGCCAGGTCGTTGGGTGTTTTTAAGGCAAAGATTTATAGGTTCTTGAGTGGAGATGGCATCAAATGTTACAGATTGAAGGCCGCAAAGTGGGGTTGAGGAGGAGAAAAAAATGATTTGTGACAATCGCAAAGCTGATTCTTCTCGATGGGCCAAATGGCCTAATTCTGCTACTATGTCTTCAGTTCTTATGGCCCGTGGAAATGGAGAGAAGATTAGACTGATCCATGGAGCAATCGCTGGTGGAGCGGTGGGGTGGGGAGGGGGGAATCCCGGACACTGCTGGGGTTGGCTCTACTCTTGGGCTCGGGGTTTCTGTGGTCCTGATGTCAGAGGGGTGAAAGCGCGTAACGCGGCGTTGGGCTATGAGGAACTCCTCGATGGAGAGTGGGGTCGCTGTATGGTCTCTATTTCCCTCGGTAAATTTCTTTAATGATTTATGAAATAACACCATCCCAAGCCATATGCAAAATATAATAAAATTTATATTTTAGTGATTCACTCTGTTCCAGCAGTCTCTCTTTGCAAACGGAGAACACACTCTGATCGCACAGCCCTCTTTTAGTTCCCGAAGTTATCCCTCTGTCCTGTCATATCCTAACAGTCCGTCTGTCCCCAAACTAATTTTGTTGCCCTGTGCTCTCCCTACAGTTCCCAAACTAATCCCACTACCCTGCTCATTTCCCCTGTCCGTGTCAGACCTTAAACTAATCACACTGTTGCAGTCTCTCGCAACAGCCAGGGTCGGTGCCCGAGCTAATCACACTGTCTACTCTCTCCCCACAGCCCGTGTCAGTCCCCGAACTAAACACACTGTCCCACTCTCTCCCCACAGTCTTGTGTCAGTCTCTGAATTAATCACACTGTCCCACTCTCTCCCCGTAGTCCCAAGGTACTGAATGTCCCTTGGAGTACAGATAAGTCAATCATCAAGAAATGGAAAGACTGTGGCACAGCTGTACAATTGCCTGGAGCAGGCCATGCTCAAAAATTGAGCGACTGTGCAAGAAGCAGATTAGTGAAGGAGGCCACCAAGAAAGCTGTGACAACACTGAAGGAATTACAAGCTTCAGTAGCTGAGATGGGAGGCACTGCCCACACAACTGCTGCGCATGTGCTTCATCAGTCGCTGTTTGATGGGACAGTGGCTAAGAGAAAGCCAATGTTGAATCGAACTGGCTTGGAATTCCAGCTGGAGTTTATTAAATGGCAGGTGGGAGACTCTGAAGTCCCTTGGAAGATGGTACAATTGTATGATGAAACCAACGTGGAGATGTTCGGCCATCTGCTTTGGAAATGTACTTGTATCATCTCCTGACCTGTACTTTTCAATAAACTTTTAGCGGAGTCGCTTGGAGTGTTCATGATGTAGTTTTTACCAGGATATTGGCTGGCCTACAGCTGGACATTCCAGATGTAGATGCATTTTTGTTACAATTAACTGAAACACATTAACTGTACACAGGTCTCCAAAAAAAGATATCCATTTTAATAATTATGTGACTTCTAAAATCATTTGGCTGCAGCAGTCCTGACTTGGGGTGTTACATTAAAGGGGGGAGGGGTTATGTTAAGGTGATTAGAAGAATATGCAAGCGAGATGTCTGAGGTATGTCGTTGTAGATGGAGAGTGGAATGACCTGCAAAGGGCAGTGGTGAGGAGAGAAATATTAGGTACATTTATGAGCCGCTAAGTTAGGGACATGGAAAGAAACGGAGCACTATGCAGGAGAGAAGAGTTAGATTCAGCTTGCAGAAGTTTCTAAGTTTGTCAAAACATCGTGGGTCGAAGAGCCCGCATTCTGCTCTCACGTTCTATGTTCTTTTCCATCGGATCTAACTAACACTGTGGAACAGATATGCAGACAGATTTAGGAAAGATGTAAAAACAATAGAGCTGTTGTCATGCAGAACTTCAAACTCTCGAATATACACTGGGGCCCTGAGGGCAAGTGGTTTAGATGATGATGAATTCGGTCTGATATTTCAGGAGGGTTTCTACAATTAATATGTAGAGGGTACAACGAGAGGTAGGGCTGCACGAAATCTTTTGCTGGGTCATGGGCCTGGCCAGACAGCTGACATCTTGGGTCTCTTAAACAGCATGAACGTGGATAAATCCCAGGGCCCGATGGGATATACCCCAGGTTAGTGATAGAGGAAAGTAAAGAGATTACTGAGGCCTTGTCCAATAGCCCTGTGTCCTCCCCAGCCATGGGCGAGGTCCTGGAGGACAGGTGACGAACCAGTGTCGATCCGTTATTCGTGAAGGGAAACAGGGAGACACCAGAAGACTATAGACCATTGAGTCTCACGTCGGTGATACAAAAGTTATTGCAGTGCATTCTTAGAGACATGATTTTTGAACATTCGGAAATCCACAGCTCAATTGGGGAGAGTCAGCGTTGCTCTGTGAGTGGCAAGTCATGTATCACTAACTTGATTGAGATTGTTGATGAGCTTACGAGTGTAACTGATGAAGATAGAGCTGTGGATGTCTACAGATTAAGGTTGTAAGCTATGTGACAAGGTCCCTCATGGGAGACTGATCGACAAGATTAAGATACATGGTGAATTCGCTGCTTGATGCAAAACTGGAAGATAAAGGGTGGTCTGTGATTGGTGCTGTTCCACAAGGATTTCTACTGAGACATCAGCAGTTTCAGATTTAGAGATGAAAAAATATACATGGGTGGGTCAGTAAGTATATAAATGTAAGAATATTGGTGTGCATAGCCTAGAGGACTGTCAAAGAATACAGTTCGATATCCCGTAGAAACATTGAAAATATGGGCAGAGAAATGGCAGATGCCGTTTATCCCGCCAAATGTGAGGTGTTGCACCTCAATAGGTTAAACGTAAAGAGAAAGCACATTGCTGAGGGTAAGACAATTAACAGTGCTGATTAGACAAAACCTCTTGGGGTCGAAGGACATAGCTGCCTGAAATTAGCTAAGCTGGTCGTTAAGAAGGCAAATAGCATGCTTGCCTTTAATAGGGGAGACATTTAGTCCAAAAGGCCCACAGTCAAGTTGCTGCTTTATAAAACCCCAGTTACGCCGCATCTGGATTATTCTATACATTTCAGTTTACTTCATCAGATGAATGGTGTCTAAGAGTTAGAGAGGGTGCAAAAATAGTTCACCAGGATGTTGCTTCGATTAGAGGGTATGTGATTGGACAAACCTAAGTTGTTTTTTCAAGAGCCGAGACTGACTAGCGATCTCACAGAGGTTTACAGGATTATGAGAAAAATAGATAGAGCAGACAGAGAGTATATTTTTCCAAAGGTGAAATGTTTAATACCAGAAGGCATGTATTTTATATTGGAGCGGGTAAGTTCAAAGCAGATGTGAGAGACTGGAATGCACGAAACATTCAGGACAATTCAGAGCCTCTTAGATAGACACATGAATGTAAGGAGAATGGATGGATATGGACGTTGTGTGGACATAAGGAATTCGTTTAGTAACTATTTGATGCCTAGTTTATTTAAATCAACAGAATATTTCAGGCTGAATGGCCTGTTCCTGTGCTGGGCACACTGAATTTTTTGTTCCCCCAGTGTTGAAATGTCTAATCCCAGAAGATATTCAATTAGTATGACGAGGGATAAGTTCAAAGGAGAATTGAGCGGCAAGTTGTTTCACACAGAAATTGACAAAATGCGTGTTGAGTGTGCTGGTAGAGACAGATACATTAGAGACTTAAGAAATGCTTAGACACAGATGTGATGAGAATGGAGAGATATGAATACTGTTTATAAGGGATTAGTGTAGTCGCTATTTGATGAATACTATATTTGGTTCAGCACAATAAGGGCCCGTTCCTGTGCAGTACTGTTCGATGATCTATAACTTTGTGAAGTCTACAATGTTTTAATGTGTTTTTCAATTCAGTGTGTTGGTTTACAATACTGAGCTCCAGAATTCTTTCACAATTTTGTCCAACTTTGCCAGTCCATTCCGCATTTCCACAAAGGATTCCCACATCACTCACTGGAACTGGGAGCCTTTCCCCATCACCAGGCTGAGGAAGAGCGGGGAATCCTCTGTCAGGGGCTCTCTGTCAGTTCTGTGATTTCCTGTAGACAATTAACTTGTTGAGAGACAGACTGATTGAAAGAGGGTGGATGAGACAATATCTATTCAGTGACGGGATTTCTCAGTGATTTTTAACACCGGAATTGTCACAGGGCCAGTAGCCCTGTTTATTGTCACCGATTCAGTAAATTGCTGGGTTCAGTCATTAGCAAAAGAACACTGACTGGAAATTACAAATCAGAATATTATGAGAGTCAAGGAGCGCAGCAGTATTGAAGTAGGCATTCGACCCTTCTAGTCAATGCCAACCTGTTTTGGTTTTTACTGCCTAATTCCAACTTCTTGCACCATAGCCTTCATACACTGCTGATTTATGTTCTCACTCAAATTTCTCCTTCGAGTGTAAATCAAACCCACATCTACCACATCTACCACTGGTGGCAGCTTATTCCACACTCTCACCAATCTCTGAGTGCTGAATTCCCCTTCAGATTCATCAAAATATTTCACCTTTCACCCTTATAATATGTCCAATGAGAGGGTGAGAATGAAGACGGGGTGGCGAGGGAAGGCAGGAAGGGGAGGAGGAGACTGAGTGAGGAGAGGTAAACAAGACGGAGTGCTTATCCTTGAAATCATTCAAAAAAGTATGTTTTCTTTTTAAACGGAATACCATTACCCTATACATTCTCAACCAATTTAGCAATATTCAAATTTGAACATATATTTTATTATCAGAGTACATATATGTCACCACATACACCCCTGAGATTGTTCTTCCTCTGGTCATACTCAACAAATCTATAGAATAGGAACTGTAACAGGATCAATGAAAGGTCAAATAGAGCACAGAAGACAACAAACTGTGCAAATGCAAATATAACTAAATAGCAATAAATAACGTGAGCAATGGGGTGTAACCCTGGGAAACACCACTAGGCCCTGGCCTCGAATCCAATAAACAGCCTCCCACCATCACTCTCTGCTTCCTACCATCAAGACAACTGTGCATCCAATTATCCAGCTTCCCTGGATCCCATGTGGTCTGACTTTCCACAGGAACTTACCATGCTGAACCGTATGGAAGGCCTCACTGATGCCCATCTAGGCCATAATCCTGGGACAGAGGTGTCACAGATCAGAGGGCACAGATTTAAACTGAGGACGAAGAGGTTTAGAGGGATCTCAGAGGGTGGCAAATCTGAAGAATTTGTTGCCATGAGCAACATTGGGTGCTCATGTCATTGGGTGTATTTAAGGGAGAGATCGATAGGTTCTTGATTAAACACGGCATCGGCGGTTATGGGGTGAATGCAGGGAAGTGGAGATGACTGGAAGAATTGCATCAGCCCAGGATTAAATAGCGGAGAAGACGATGGGCCGAATGGCTTACATCTTCCCTACCTCTTATTGTCTTATCAAGTTAAATCACTTTTATTGACATTTCGACCATACCTGTTGGTACAGTACAAAATAAAAATGAGGCAACGTTTTTTTTTGGACCATGGTGTTACATTACACAGTACAAAAATTAGCCTGAACTAAGTTAAAAAAAAAACACGGAAAAAAAATACACTGGACTACAGACCTACCCAGGACTGCATAAAGTGCACAAAACAGTGCAGGCATTACAATAAATAATAAACAAGACAGTAAGGTCTCTGTCCAGGCTCTGGGTATTGAGGAGTCTGATAGCTTGGGGGAAGAAACTGTTTCATAGTCTGGTCGTGAGAGACCGAATGCTTCGGTGCCTTTTCCGAGATGGCAGGAGGAAGAAGAGTTTGTATGAGGGGTGCATGGGGTCCTTCATAATGCGGTTAGCTTTGCGGATGCAGGGTGTAGTGTAAATGTCCGTAATGGCGGGAAGAGTGACCCCGATGATCTTCTCAGCTGACCTCACTATCTGCTGCAGGGTCTTGCGATCCGAGATAGTGCAATTTCCGAAACAAGCAGTGATGCAGCTGCTCAGGATGCTCTCAATACAACCCCTATTGAATGTGATGAGGATGGGGGGGGGGGGTGGACTTCCCTCAGCCTTCGCAGGAAGTAGAGACGCTGCTGGGCTTTCTTTGCTCCGGAGCTGGTGTTGAGGGTTGAGGGACCAGGTGAGATTCTCCTCCAGGTGAACACCAATAAATTTGGTGGTCACATTAGAGGAGGAACAGTGACCTGACGTTACTGCTGCCCCCTGCACCCGGTGAACTGAAATAATACATGGTAAATGGTAGGGCATTGAGGAATGCAGTAGAATAGACTGATCTAGGAATAATGGTGCATAGTTCCTTGAAGATGGAATCTTATGTGGATAGGGCGGTGAAGAAAGCTTTTCGTATGCTGGCCTTTATAAATCAGCATTGAGTATAGGAGCTGGGATGTAATGTTAAAATCGTTCAAAACATTGGTGAGGCCAAATTCGGAGTATAGTGTAAAGTTCTGGTCATCGAATTATAGGAAAGATGTCACCAAAACAGAGAGAGTACAGAGAAGATTTATTGGAATTTTACCCGGGTCTCAGCACCTAAATTACAAAGAAAGGTTGAACAAGATAGGTTTTTATTCTTTGAGGCGTAGAAGGTTGAGGGTAGACTTGAAAGAGGTATTTAAAATTATGAGGGGGGATAGTCGGAGTTGACGTGGATAGGCTTTTTGCATTGAGAGTAGGGGAGATTCAAACAAGAGGACATGAGCTCAGATATAGGTGGCAAAAGTTTAGGGTTAACACGAGGGGGATCTTCTTTACTCGAGAGTGGTAGCTGTGTAGAACGAGCTTCCAGTAGAAGTGGTAGAGGCAGCTTCAATACTGTCATTTAACAAATTGCATAGGAATATGGACAAGAAAGGAATGGAGGGTTTTGGGCTGAGTGCAGGTCAGTGGGACTAGATGGGAGTAAGCGTTCGGCAGGGAATTGAAGTGCTGAGATGGCCTGTTTCCGTGTTGTAATTGTTATATGGTTATAATGGCTCTGATCTCCTCACATTGGCACAGCAGCGTCTCAGCTTGAGGCTGAGCGATGTCGGACTTGCAGAGTCTGGGTGCCCAGGATCTCATTTCCACCCAACCTCCATCGTAATTAACTGCCCACGATTTTACTGATGGGGGATGGAATACCGGCGTTGAGCAATGGGGTGAAGCTCCCTCTGCATCATCCTATCGCACATTCCCAGGTCAGACACAGAGTGAAGCTCCCTCCATACCGTCGCATCACACACTCCCGGGGTCAGACACAGAGTAAAGCTCCCACCACACTGTCCCATCACACACTCCCGGGGTCAGACACAGAGTAAAGCTCCCTCCATACCGTCACAGCACAGACTCCCGGGATCAGTTACAGATTGAACCTCCCTCCACGTTGTCCAATTACACACTCCCGGTGTCAGACACTGAGTTGATCTCCCTCCGTCCTATCCCATCACAGACTCCCGGGATCAGACACAGCGTTGAATTGTTCGGAATGTGCTGAGAGAAATCGTGGGAAAACTGTTCGTGAGATACTTTGGAGGTGGTTCGAAACGTCTGCTGGACATCTGTGTGAGCGGCTGGGTTAGTGTGGAAGCTTCGTTTGGAGTTTTTCTGCCAGTTTGGGTTCGTTGACGGCTGCGAACTGCGAAGCCCGGTGCTGTGGCCGCTGGCAACTCTCCAGGAAGCCGGGTCGCTCCAAAAACCGGAGACAAACGCCGTTGTTCTCCCACTGACATCGGGACATCCAGCTTCCATCTCTATCGTCGGGATTCTCGTTCGGTGTCGGAGCCGAAACATCGTTTGAGACGTCTCGACCTCTCACGGCCTGGAAGTTCTGCGGGACTAACGGAGCCTTTCCTGGCGTTGGAATTTCTGGCGCTGGGTCAGCAAGGTACCGTCGAGTACAAACTTTTCCGGGCAGTTTCTCAACTCTCTCCAGGACTTTATAAGCAGCACCGGCATATAATTCTCGATTGGGACACAGAAGTAACGAGCCGGACCGGTCTACAGGAAGTCGCAGGCCTTCGGGGAGTTATGCAAAGGCGGCTGCCTCTCCAGCCTCGGACAACGTCCTGTTTCGGTCGGTGAAAGTGCAACGCGGGGTGCAATGTATTTTGCGAACTGGAACTACCCTGGAAAAGTGCGCGGAGGCTATGGTGACTTGTTGGGGAGAGATGGTGTTTTGGCCACTGAGAAACAGTTCGGGAAGGCAGTGTTTTACCTGAGGAATGATGAGTTGGTGCATCGGGCTCTCAGTAGGGGGATCACGGTGGAAAACATCTTTTTACGGATGGAGCTGGTGACAGCTCCCACACAACGCATCGTCCTCGGTCACGTAAAGCCTTTCATCCCCAACGTGGACCTGCTTCCCGCACTGGCCCGCTTGGGGCAAGTACGGTCAGAAATAACTGCCATCAGGCACAAATTCAGGAGGAGCACCCTCCGTACTGTAATTTGTTTCCGGCGACATGTATTCATGCAGATGGAAAGGGAGGACGACGTTGAGGACGGGTTTACTGACGTCACGAGGAAGTAGATTATCAGGTGTATTGGAGCTCTAAGCACCCACGGTGCCATGCGTGCGGGGAGCTGGGGCACTTGCGGAAGGATTGTCCTAACACCCGAAAACCCAGGGAGTCCACTTCGGGAACTAGTGCCCCAGCTACCTCTACCCCTGACCTCATTCCTGCTCCTACACCTGTGCCGGCCCCTGCTCCTGCCCCTGACCCTGTCTCTACCCCTGTCCCTATTCCTACGTCTGTTCCAGTCCCTGCTCCTAGTCCTGTGGTTCAGGCGAGTGTTCCTGAGGCTACGTGCAGGGAGGTGAGGCAAGTGACGTGGTGGAGCCTGTGCGGAGCAAGAAGGCGAATAAGAAGTCCAAACACTCTAAGAGGTCGGCCCCGAGAGGGCAGAGCTCGCGCCCTTTTGCCCTGAAGTGGAGCGGGATGCTCGGGGAAGTGCGCAGTTGGACGGGGTGATGGAAGCAGAGAGCACCATCGCTGTGCTCCTCCGGCTTTAAGAGGAGAATGGAATGTTCCCCCAAGAGGGCAGGGAATGTAGATGCGGGGGAGTCCCAGAAAGGGGTGGGAATCTGGGTAGAAGTTGTGTCTAACCCTGAATTCCCAGATGTAGCCACCAGTCCTGTGGTAGGTGGTGTGGTTGTGCAGGAAGCTAGTGCTGGGCCTGTTTGCACAACTGAAACAGACCTGGTGCCCTCCACCTAGGACTTAGCAGTAAGTGCCTCCCTGGAGGCAAATGTATTAAACAGTATGAGCGGAGAGGAGACCAAGCTCTCTTACTGTCAGCAGCAGGCTGCCAGTGAATCCCCTGGACCAGAGCTGCTGGGATCCCCTTCATACCTGTCTCCTGGGGAGGGTCATATACCCTGCATGCCGACCCCATCAACTAATGGCCTGCAGGGAGTCTCTGGGGATTATCCCTCCATCGTCGTAACTGTGGATCAGACTGATGCGCTGGTGGAGCGGGAAAGTTTGAGGGAGGTACCCGCTGCGCAGTGTAGGTTACAGGGGCAGCCACCTATTAGAACACATTAGGAGGAAGATGGGGGATCTGTCTGCAGTGAGGGGTTGGAGGGAGATTATTTTCTTAGCGAGAGAATGGACATCCTCACCCCTCCTGAGAAATCCCCATTGATACCTGTGGAGGAGATCAGAGAGTTCATTCACTCCTCTGTGGGTGTCAAACATCGGCCTAAACTCGCCTCACTTCGCTGGCCTAGCATGCCGAGGCTGGTGAAGTCCTTACGAGTCACCCTCGGACGGAAGGGGGAAGGGGAAGAGGAATGTTGTGTCAGGGAAAGACAGACGACAGCCGAAATCCTTCCTGGATGACCTGGTAGTGGACATCAGAGTGGGAAGCAGCCTCGCTCCTTTGGGAGACGGTGGGTCACAGGGTGGCGTTGGCACCACTCGGGCCGGAAAGCAATCTGCATTCTTGCTTTTTTTTCTGGATAGTGTGGTTGAGGTCTACTCCGCTCTCACCGGGAAGGGTACTGTTGCTGAGGCCTAGTGTACTCCCGACATGACGCTCACCGTAGCTGGTCTAAAGTTTAATGGTAGCAGGGGTTCTCTCCGCAGATAAAACAATCTCGCAGTCCTCAGGCATGGGAGATAAGCGGTGAATGACCTGTAGGGAATCCATACCACCCCAGGGGATGAGTCTGTTTGGCTTCTAGAGTGGCGGGGCGGGGTCTACATGAGTCACCTTAGCTCCAACTCTAGCGGGGTGGTGATCCTGTTGGCCTCGACCTTCCAGCCGGAAATGGTAAAAGCTCAGGATGTCGTTCCCGGCCGCCTGTTCCATCTGGCTGAGCGCCTGGATGGTGAACCTCTGCATTTCATCAACGTGTATGCCCTGAGGGGCGTGGTGATCTGGGCGAGCTCCCGGCACACACCGGCCACCAGGACAAGAGGGCCATCACGGATGCGGAGAGGTTCTGGTTGACAGCCTCTCCCAGATTGGGCACGGCCCGATTGTCCCGTGACGTGATCTGGATGACCAGTGTGCTGGAGACGCCGGCTGACGGAACGGCAGTGGCACTGGGACAAGAGGGCCATCACGGAGGAGGAGAGGTTCTGGTTGACAGCCTCTCCCAGATTGGGCACGGCCCGGCTGTCCCGTGACGTGATCCAGATGACCAGTGTGCTCGAGACGCCGGCTGACGGAACGGCAGTGGCACTGGGACAAGAGGGCCATCACGGAGGAGGAGAGGTTCTGGTTGACAGCCTCTCCCAGATTGGGCACGGCCCGATTGTCCCGTGACGTGATCCAGATGACCAGTGTGCTGGAGACGCCGGCTGACGGAACGGCAGTGGCACTGCAACACACCGAAGATGCCCTCGCCCGAACGGCGGCAGAGCTGGCGGCCGTCAGGATAGTCGCCCTGCAGAATCGACTGGCCCCGGATCACCTACTGGCGGCTGATGGTACCTGTGCAGTCATTGGTAAGGGACGCTGCACGTTTATCCCTGACGAGTCGACTAACATCTCCCGCTTGGCTGCTCACATTCGGGAGTCGGTGGCTAAAATTCAAAAATCGACGGACCAGCTCCTCCAACACGACACCTCATGGGGAAACTGGTGGCCTTTTGGGTCCTTAGTGGGTTGGTGGGCAACTGTCATTCACTGATCGATTGCACTCAATCTCGTTATCATTCTGTGTGTATATTATGCTGTGCTGGTCAAAATATTCAGAGCACGTCTGCCTTTCTTCAGAAATAGTTAAGTGTAAGACTTCCATTAAGATACATTACTTTCCTTCTCACTGCGTTACATGTAATGAATTGGGAGATTCAGGAGTGAAACTGGTGTCTGCGGCTCTGAGGAACCCAGAGTGTAAAATACAGAAACTGGAGTAAGTACCAGACTGTGGGAGATTGTGTTTACAGTGACTGGGTGTCTGACACTGAACATTAATGAGATCAGTAATCGTGGTACTGATAAACACTGGGAATTTGTACTGTCTCATGTCTCTCTGTATCCTTCACGCTCCCTCTCTCTCATCTCCAGGCTGTGGGATGTCGGTCTCACAGATTTTGGCGTGGATCCGAGGGGTGGACTGTATTGGAGGAGTCGTGACTGTCACGTGACGGAACTGCCCACTACCTGGTTGGAAGGTACGCCACCTGCCAAGCAAGGTTTGACCCCTCCTCGCCCATCAATGCACGCCTCACCATTGGTCCCTTTAATTAGCCTTTGTAATCGGCTTAACCTTGCTGGCACCGAGCCATTGCCCCCACTGTGAATTACCAGGGCGGGACCCTCCAGCCCTGCAGCACTATAAAGGGTGTCAGGTGTGCTGGACCCTTTCCCTTTGCCAACTCCGAGGGATCACCCTGCTTCACCCCAGGCTGAGAACCGTGGGACGGAGCTGTTGGAATTGTTGGTGAGCTGTGTATTGAAGACTTTTGGGAGCGTTGATTACTGTCCCTGATAACATAGAGCCGAGCCTGCACAGAGACAAGGGGTGGAGAGTATCATATTGATTTTTCCCTTGGTTGTGTGTGTGTGTGTGCGTGTACTTTGTTCCCAGGCGATTTTCCCACGTTCATTAGTAATTGACTGTGTGTGTTTTATTGCCGATCCGACTTTCCCCACGACTGTTGTGAATTGTGTGCATGTTGCTTCAGATGCCATTTTCCCACGCTTGCCTTCTGTAAATAAAATACTTTACTACCAAGACTGTGTGTCCGAACTCCTTGCCTTTGAGACCTACCGAATCTGTTTCCCCACTTACCACACTTGCTCACCCAATTTACATTGTCTACGTTCATGCGATATAGGTTTGGCTTGACCAACATCTGCATCATGTATTGAGACCGCGGTTTGCTTGGGAACATCAGGAAATAAATCTTTAAACATCAGAATTAATTCCTTCAGCTGTTGTTGTTGCTTTGGCTGCAGATGAGCCAACTTGTTATCAAGGTTTTCTAGAACAACCGAGTTCTTCAGCCTAACTGGGACCACGTTTGGCTTGTGGAAAGTCTCAGATGTGTCAATTGTTTTATTCTCAGGGTTGCCAGATTCATATGTTTTGACAACAACACTCACAGATGGTGCTTGTTTGTCAAAATAAGGCTTTATCATATTTATGTGTACAACCTGTGATAGTTTACATCGGTCAGGTGTTTTGATAACATAATTCACATTATTAATTTGAGAGACTATTTCATACAGTCTGTTGAATTTCGCCTGAGGTGGATTCGTCAACATTGGAAATAGGAAAGCACCTTATTCCCCACCTGGTATTATCTTTCGCAAGCCCGCTTATCTAACCAACACTTCATTTTATTTTGAGAAATCTTTAATTTTTTTTCTTGCTCGAGTACAGGCGTGGTGTAGTTTATTTTTGAACTTCAAAACATAGTCTAACAAGTTAACATGTACATCCCCATCAATCCACTGTCCCTTTACCAAAAGTCACCTCACTCTGCGACCATATACAAGTTCAAATGGACTAAAGCCCAGTGATTCCTGTACCGACTCTCTTACTGCGAGCAAAAGCAAATATATTCCTTCATCCTAGTCTTTTCCATTTTCAACACGGTATGTCTTTTGTTGGCGTGTGCGTGCGTGCATCAATGATGTCTTTATCAAGCCTTTACAAGGCACGGAGCGAGTGAGAGATTGTGTGGTACACAGTAAGTCTGAATCATTGTTTTGAGGGTAGAATATGAAATCTTTCTAGAGCCCATTGTAATTCAGGATGGTATGTGGATGATGTAATTTGTTTAGCTCCCAGTTCATAAACTACCTGCTGGAATAATCCAGATGTAAAATTACTTCGTTGATCAGACTGGATTTCTTTAGGCAAACCAAATAAAGTAAAAAAAACTTGGTAACAGCCTTCGCCACAGTTTTAACTTTAATATTTCTGAGAGGTATTGCCTCTGGGAATCTGGATGCAGTACACATAATAATTAGCAAATACTGATGGCCAGCTTTAGTCTTTGGCAATGGGCAAACTCAATCCACGATAACTTTAGAAAAGGGTTCACTGAATGCAGGTATAGACCACGGTGGGACCACTGGGATAACCTGATTAGGTTTACCAACAACTTGACAAGTGTGACAGGTTCTGCAAAAGGTCACAATATCTTTCCTGAACTTAGGCCAATAAAATTTTTTACATAATCCTGTTTAGTTTTATTCACTCCAAAATGCCGACCTTAGGGCATACTGTGGGCCAAAATTAAAAAAAAAAATCAGCCCTATAAACTTTAGGAACTACAACTTGGTGAACAATTGCCCATTTCTCACTCGCTGGTATAGCAGGTGGCCTCCACTTCCTCAATAAAACTCCATCCTTGAGATAATACCCTACTGGCACTTTCTTAATCTCATCATCTGAGAGAGCTGTTTCTTTTAAAGCTTCAATCTCAGGGTCTCGGATCTGTTCTGCTATAAACTCCTTCCCAGACAGGGATAAATCTTTCTCATCAGACTTACGACCTGAATCCTGTTGAAACAATGAAGGCAGAAAAGTCCCTGACACATCATCAGAACCGGAATCCCGATTTTGGCTATCATGGGTATGAGAATCATGCTGCACATAACCGTCTGCGTCGGCAGACTTTTTAGCCATACTTCGAGTTCCTGCACAGGAAGGATAAATGTTAAAATCCATCCGTGGGTCGTCAGTGGTTGGCTTAGTTTGCAACAGCACTGCAGGAACAACTTTACCATCTGCCAGGTCATTCCCTGATAGTAATCTTTCACTGGTAAACTGGAGCATAATCCGATTTTAACAGGTCCCGAAACCAACCTTGGCTGTAAAGTTATCTTGTGCAATGGCACAGAAACCATGCCACCCCCAATGCCTTTAATAAGATTTAGCTCACAAGTGTCAGTCTCATCACCAAACTTTAGAACACTGTCTAATAAAAGTGACTGAGAAGCCCCAGTATCTCGAAGGATTTTCACTGGTAACGGGGTTGAAACTTCCTTTACTAATACAAACACATCTGACATAAAGTGATCGAATCCCTTCTTAACTCGGTCAGACCTCTCAGTCTTTAACTGAGCTTCAACAGAATGTTCAGAACCCTGTGGGTTTATAGGCGCTTCAACATACTGAACACAGGCATTTGGGACTGCCTCCTGTTCCTTTCTCTTCTTCAGGATGGAACAATCAGCCATCATATGACCAGCTTTGTTACAATAGTAACAAGTAAGACCAGAATATTTCTCCTTCAACTGCTTCCCTTCATCCTTACTCTTGTCACTAGTCCCAGCTTTAATTTCTGGTTTACCCTGCTGATCCCTGCTACTCTTTTGGAAAATCTTATTTGGGGTAAACTTAACCTTATGAGTTAAAGCAAACTACTCTGCTAATCTAGCAGTCTCCCGTAAAGTGGCAGCATCCTTTTCATCTAAGTATGTCTTTATGTCTTCATAAACACACCTTTTGAATTCTTCAATTAAAACCAACTCTTTCTATCTGTAAAAATCATCATTTATATTTTTATATGTGCACCAGTGGTCAAAACACACAACTACTAATAAGCAAATTCCATATAAGTCTGATTCACAGATTTCCTCAAATTTCTAAACTTTTGCCTGTATGATTCTAGGATCAACTCATAAGCTTTGAGCACAGCCTGTTTCACTAAGTCATAATTAGCTGCATTTTCAATTGATAGGGCAGAATGAGCTTGTTGAGAATGACCCTTAATTATACTTTGTAACTAAAGAGTCCAGCTTCCTTTCGGCCACTTTTGACTTTGAGCCGCTTTATCAAAATGCTGGAAGTATTTACCAACCTCAGTCTCATCAAATGGAGGGACCAATTTAACTTTCTGGCTGGCATTAAACGGTACAACCAACTCCTTTGAGCCAGCAACTTCTTTCTCGAGCCTTAACTTCTCTATCACAAACTGCCTCTGTCTTTCTCCTTCTTCCCTCTGTTTTTCTGCTTCCTCAGCTTCAGAACTTTTTTTATGCTTCTTCCATCTGTTTGTATGCCTGTCAAGCATCAAACACCCTCTTTCTCTCATTCTCTTCAGCCTCTAATTTGTACATCAATCTTCAATTGTTCCAGTCATAACTGGATCTCCTCTTTACTCACAGAAAACCTCTGTAACACCTCCTTATCATACACCTTCATAGATATATTGTGCTCAACTATTTTCCTCTGAATTTCTGGCTTTCTCATAGCCCCCCTATGGAGGCTGCAATTCCCAGCCGCACCATCAACCGGACATATTAAAGTGTCCTGGAGCCGACCATCCTCCTGATAATCTGGTAAACGACTGAGCTGTTGCGTTACACCAGCCTAAGTAGATGGGGCTGGATAATTGGATTGTGCCATTCTACTACAGCCAGGGGAATGTTCTCTGGAGCTACTTCATTTATGCCATATCTTTTTAAGGAGAGGAATGTTTTCTCTCCCATGCAACTTACTATTGAATGGCCAGCATCCAATATAAGCCCACAGCCAGGAGCTGAGTGGTGTCTCTTGGTCTGAGGAGTATTTCACTATGTTGTTGTAACCCAGTTTTGTTCTGTTTAGCTGATTCAAGTTTGGACTGTAGAACAGTTCTGTTGAGTTTATAAACATTTTGGGTAACAAAACTCCTATTTTTTTCACCTGTACCTGCTCTCCCAGTTTTATGCTTCCCCTGGTCCTTCACACCCCCATACCTCATTGAGGTTCAATAGTCAGCTATTCATTTGTTTTAGCTTTTCCTAATGCCTCAGGGGTTGGCGCTTCCAGACATATATAAATATCCATTGCTGCTGATTTCCACACACAAATAAATCAAAAGGGATTTTCCCCAATCAGATTGATAATTATTTGATCAATAAGCCCTGCAAATTTGTTCATATCCCAGACGCAGGCCCCAATTTTGTTATGAACCATAATGCTTTAGACACAAACCAGCAACAATAGACTACACTTGGAGTCCAGTTTTGATGTCAAAACCACTGTCTTTATTTGTAACTACTTATAAAATTGTAACAAACAATTTAAACAAAAGTTAAGTGTTATGTGTATAAATGTGTGTAAATATAACTCCCAAACTACTGAGCTCGAGGGAAACAATGCTTGGAGTCTTGCGATGGTAAAGTTCAGGTCATCCACAGAATAGGTGATGAGAGAGAGATAGTTGCAATCCAGGGTAAATGTCGAGAGAAGGCAATTCTGTCGAATTCCACAGGTTCCACGGTGGTAAAATGAGAGATCAGTCGCTGTAGAATTTATCCGTCGTTCCAAATCCACATACGAATTATCACCGAAAGCGAATTGTCACAGTGATATCGTCATCACCCAGGAAAGGGCAACACATAAGTGGTCTCCACAGGATACGCCAAATCCGATCCAAACCTATGGATCAAACGAGGTGACAACCACACATTCCATGTACGGTGAATTGATAATTAACCCACCCTTGCGGGTATAGGAAATTTCTGAAAAATGACCCTTGGCCACCAACTCCCTGGTTTCAATCCTTCCATTTTTCCTCTGTCTCCATCTGACTCTGAGCGTCCGTGTCCTCGATTAAAACTAAACACGCTGCAAGTCAGACTGATTTGATTTCTTAATCTCACACTTTCTCTCTTAAAATGACAGTCCACAGTAAACGAAACATAGGGATTCATAACAATGGCCACACCCTGTTGTGATCTGACTGGTGTGCCAGTAGTTGGGATGACTGAGTGAAACCTTTCCCACAGACTGAGCAGGTGAATGGCTTCTCCCCAGTGTGAACTCGCTGATGTCTCTGTAGGTAGGACGATTCAGTAAACCCCTTCCCGCAGACTGAGCAGGTGAATGGCTTCTCCCCAGTGTGAACTCGCTGATGTCTCTGTAGGTTGGATGAATCAGTGAATCTCTTCCTGCAGTCTGAGCAGGTGAAAGGCTTCTCCCCAGTGTGAACTCGCTGGTGACTCTGTAGGCTGGATGACTCAGTGAATCTATTCCCACAGACTAAGCAGGTGAACAGCTTCTCCCCAGTGTGATCTCTCTGATGACTCTGTAGTCTGAATGACTGAGTGAATCCCCTCCCACAGACGGAGCAGATGAATGGCCTCTCCCCAGTGTGATCTCGCTGATGTACCAGTAGGTTGGATGATGCAGTGAATCTCTTCCCACAGACAGAGCAGGTGAACGGCTTCTCCCCAGTGTGAACTCGCTGATGGATCAGTAGGCGGGATGACAGTGTGAATCCCTTCCCACATTCTGAGCAGGTGAACGGCTTCTCCCCAGTATGAACAAACTGGTGTGCCAGTAGTTGGGATGACCAAGTGAATCTCTTCCCACAGACTGAGCATGTGAACGGCTTCTCCCCAGTGTGAACTCGCTGATGGCTCAGTAGGTGGGATGACTGAGTGAATCCGTTCCCACAGACTATGCAGGTGAACGGCCGCCCCCTGGTGTGAAGTCACTGGTGAGCCATTAGATCGAGAGAAACCCTTCCCCGAAATTCAGCAGATGACAGCCTGTGCCCAGTGTGATCTAACTGATGTACCCACAGGTGGGATGACCAACAGAATCATTTCCCACAAACAGAATGGACTTGCCCAGTGTAAACCTGCTCATGTACCTTCAGTTGAGATAACCGAGTGAATCCATTCCCACTGTCTGAGCAGGTGAATGGCCACTCTCCAGTGTGAACTGACTGGTGTGCCATTAGGTCAGATGACCCAGAGAATCCCTTCCCCGAAATTCAACAGATGACCAGCCTCTGCCCAGTGTGATCTGACTGGTTTGTCCACAGGTGGGATGCCCGGCAGAATCCTTTCTCACACACAGAAAAGATGAATGGCCTTGCCCAGTGTGAACTTGCTGATATACCTTCAGTTGAAATGACTGAGTGAATCCCCACTGTCTGAGCAGGTGAACGGCCTTTCTCCTGTGTAAAATGACAGGCTTGCAATTTTGTCAAATGACCAAATGAATCCCTCCCCACAGTCTGAGCAGGAAGGATGGTCGAGTGAATCCCTTGCTCCACTTCTTAAATATCTAGACAGAGACAACAAAACTGGCGTGCCATGTTTGAGCTTCCTGGAGCCAAATTCCTTCCCATTTTTAACCTGTAAGAAGATTTACAAAATCCATCAATGGATTTAGGACAACATTTCAGATGAGATTACATGAGTTGCCAAGGATTGATCTGGTATCACACTCTCCTGACTGGGCAGAGAGCTGGTATCTGGAATGACCATCAATTCCTGTCTCTATAAGAATGGGGCATTTCTGCCATCTGCAATCTGTGGCCTGGCTCAGTTTGACTCTCCATTGGTATTATTCCCTGCTCCTGCTGAGCAGCATGGGTGCCTGGCCCCACGGTAACTGAAACAGTATCACACAAATAGTCTTTCTAGACGTGCAACTGGAATTTTCTCTTATGTATTATTAACTTAAAGTGCCACAATTTTAACGCCATATAAAAAATTCCTACTGAGATGAATGGTTGGTCCACATAGCTGTTAAAAGGGCTTAGAGTGAATTTTTGTAATATTTCAGTTTTGTCTAGAAAACTACAACACAGAAACAGGCCCTTTGGGCTATCTAGTTTGTGCTGAACTAATTAAACTGCCCACTGCCACATCCCTACCATCCAGGTACCTACACGAACCGCTTAAATGTTGAAATCGAGCTCGCATGCACCACTCGGGATGGCTGCTCATTCCAAACCTAGATGACTTTCTGTGTGAAGAAGTTTCCCCTCATGTTCCCCTTAAAATTTCACCTTTCACCCTTAATCCATGGCCACTGGTTGTAGTCCCACACCAATCAGTGGTAAAAGCAAGCTTGAATTTACACCTTCCCTTTAGTTGAATATACTCAAAGGCGCTTTCTAAATGGTCACCTATGTCGTTGTCATTCATAGGTCGAATAAATGCTATAAAAATGGCTATTCTACCGAATTTTTTATATTTATTTCAGGCAGTTCCCTCTTTTGTTCCAAAAACATTATTTGATAAAATAGATTCTTTGATTTTATCTTATGTTTGGAATAATAAAGGCTCTAGAGTGAATAAACTTTCATTGCAAAAATCAAAAAAAGATGGAGGACTGGCTTTACCAAACTTTAGATTTTATTACTGGGCAATTAATATTCATTATATTACTTTTTGGATTTATGAGATAGACGACCAAGACCGCCCTTCATGGTTACAGTTGGAGGAAAATTCAGTAATAGGGTTTTTGTTAGCTACTTTATTAGGAGCTCCTCGTCCGTTTCCGTTCTCCAGAATAGGTAGACAATCTCTTAACACTATTGTTAAACATACTTTTAAAATTCGGTTTCAATTTCATAGATTTTTTGAATTATTTTTTTTATTTTCTAGTAATACTTATTCTAATTTATTTTTTAAACCATCAACTATGGATAAGGCTTTTTTAACATGGAAAATTAAGGGAATAAAGACTTTCTTAGATTTGTTTTTACAAGATTGTTTAATGTCTTTCTCACAGTTAATGGATAAATATGATATCTAATACACATTTTTTTCAGGTATTTACAGGTTAGGAATTTCTTACATGATTTTTTACTGAATTACCCCTTGGCCTGCTCTTCAAATTTGGCTTATGTTATTTTTCAGTTTAAACCTTTTCAAAAACGATTAATAGCTATCATTTATAAACAGTTAATGAATGCTCGCATGTCGCCTAATGATAGGGTTCAACCTATCTGGGAAATAGAACTTCAACATTCACTTTCAGATGATCAATGGAATAAGATTTATTATTTAGTCTATAATTCATCTGTCTGTGTACACCATATCTTAATACAGTTTAAGATAGTACACAGGCCCCATATAATCCAAAGATAAATTGGTGCATATTTTTCTGAATATAAGCCCTATCTGTGACAGATGTAACACAGAAATGGCTACTTTAACTCATATGTTTTGGTCATGTGCAAGTTTAAATAATTTTTGGAGGGATGTGTTTGGAATATTATCTAAAGTTATAGATATAGATGTTCAACCTTATCCACTTACAGCAATTTTTGTGATTATTCCAGAAGAAGCAAGCAAAGTGTCTGCTTCTGCCCAACATGTGATAGCTTTTTCACCTTTACCGGCTAGGAGAGCTATTTTGCTACATTGGAACGAATCTAACCACCTACTGTTTCCTATTGTTTCTCCACCATTGTGTCATGTCTAAGCTTGGAGAAAATTAGAAGCAGGACATTTGATACATCCTTTAATTTTGAACAAGTCTGGTGACCTTTTATTCAATATTTTCACATGATTTAATTTATTTTTTTAAATTCTCTTTGGGGGAAATCCTTATCCATGAAGGTTCAGAGATGACTGAAAGGATGTGTTTTTTTTTCACTCTCTCTGTTTTTTTCCAATTTTATCCTCAATTGGACAGCCCAATCTTTCTTTTTCTTTCCCTTTTTTCTCTTTCTTTTTTTTTTGTTTTTTTTTTGTTTCAGTTTAGTTAGTGGTTTTTTTTTTCCTTATCAATAAAATTTCCAATTTTTTAAATTATTATGAGGAGTTGTAATTTTTTTGGACCATTGTATATATAATGGCATAATATTTTACTTATTTGATTTTGATATTATATACTTCTTGTTTTTACTATTGCTGTTTATGTCTTTTATATATCTACTTGTTAAACTCCTCTTCCGATTTGTATATTCTTTAGTTGGAAATCAATAAAAAAGAATGAAAAATGAAGTTACACCATCTATGCCCCTCTTTCACAATCAAATATCCCCTCAATCTTCAACATTCCAAGGAATAAAGTCCTGAGAAGATGAACTGATTTCCAAAAGTCATGAAGTTAAAGATGAAACATTATTTTCAACATTTTAAGCAAGATTAGTGTATTATTTTTGTTTTTACAATTTCAGAGTGAAAAAAAAGGAAAGGAGCAGCATGCAAAAGTTTGGGAACCCCAAGAGATTTGAGCTCTCAGGTACCTTTTACCAAGGAGTCAGACCTTCATTAACTGGTTAGGGCTATGGCTTGTTCACAATCTTCATTAGGAAAAGCCAAGTGTTACAAATTTCAAAGCTTTATAAATACCCTGACTCCACAAACCTCGCCCCAACAATCTGCAGCCATGGGCTCCTCTAAGCCCCTGCCTAGCACTCTGAAAATTAAAATACATGATACCCACAAAGCAGGAGAAGGCTATAAGAAGACAACAAAGCGTTTTCAGGTAGCCCTTTCCTTAGTTCGTAATGTAATTAAGAAATGGCAGTTGACAGGAATGGTGGAGGTCAAGTTGAGGTCTAGAAGACCAAGAATTCCTTCCAAGAGAACTGCTCGTAGGATTACTAGAAAGGGAAATCAAAACCCCCGTTTGACTGCAAAAGACCTTCAGGAATATTTAGCAGACTCTGAAGTGGTGATGCACTGTTCTATGGTGCAGGGATACCTACACAAATATGACTTTCATGGAAGAAACATCAGAAGAAAACCTTTCCTGCGCCATCGCCACAAAATTCAGGGTCAGATGTTTGCAAAGGAACATCTAAACAAGCCTTATGCATTTTGGAAACAAGTCCTCTGGACTGATGAAGTTAAAAAAGAACTGTTTGGGTGCAATGAGCAAAGGTATGTTTTGAGAAAAAAGGGTGCAGAATTTCATGAAAAGAACACCTCTCCAACTGTTAAGCACGGAGGTGGATTGATCATGCTTTGGGCTTGTGTTGCAGCCAGTGGCACGGGGAACGTTCTACTGGTAGAGGGGAGAATGAATTCCATTCAATACCAGCAAATTCTGGAAGCAAACATCACACCATCTGTAAAATAGCTGAAAATTAAAAGAGGATGGCTTTTACAACAGGATAATGATCCTAAATGCACCTCAAAATCCACAATGGACTACCTCAGGAAACGCAATCTGAACATTTTGCCATGGACCTCACAGTCCCCTGACCTAACCATCATTAAAAATCTGTGGATAGACCTCAAAAGAGCAGTGCATGCAAGACGGCCCAAGAATCTCACAGAACTAGAAGCCTTTTGCAAGAATTGAAAGACTCTCAGCTGCCTACAGAAAGCGTTTAGAAGCTGTGATACTTGCCAAAGAGGTTGCTACTAAGTACTGACCATGCAGGGTGCCCAAACTTTCACTTCAGGCCCTTTTCCTTTTTTATTATTTTGCAACTGTAAATGATGGATACAAAAGAGTAATCTTGCTTAAAATATTAAAGAATGTGTCATCTTTAACTTTATGACTTTTGGAAATCAGGTCATTGTTTTACTCGCTTAGCTATTCACAGGAAGAGAAAGGTAGCCAAATTTTTGCATATCACTAAATGCAATTTTCTTGCTAAATGATGCTTTAAAAAGTTGGACTTCCAAATATCACTCCCCTTCTTCCCACTTGCAAATTCTTCAGCAATTTTTGCATCACCACAATATACACAAGGTAACACCAGTTTCTGTATTGGACATAAATATTTCCCCTGGACCCTCCCTCAGGTGACTGGCGGTGATGAACTTGGTGATGCCAATGAATATGAAGGGAAGGGCAGTACTCTGTCTCATTGGAGTCTGGCACATTTGTGATCCGAAAGCTACTTGTTACCCAGGGCAAAGTTGTTTGATTATCATTATGTATCCAGACAGAATAGGTTAAAACATATCCTCACGTGTAGAAAACTCCAGAACAAGCAACACACACAAAATGCTGGAGGAACTCAGCAGGCCGGGCAGCACCTATGGGAAAGAGTATAAATGCTGAGTTCCTCCGGCATTTTGTATGAAATTCCTCCGGATTTCCAGCAACTGCAGGTTTTCTCTTGCTGCGGTTGGAGGCAGAACAAAGATGATTTTCTCAACAGCTGATAGAAAGATTTTGTTCTCTTTTTCCGAATTCCTAATCCTTGCATTCAGATAGCTGGAGCTCAGCTCCGTCTGTGAGATCCATCTGCTCCCATTCCCTGATTAGCCGGAAGCTCCCCGGGGCCCGCGTACGGATCGTGGGGCTGAGAGAGAGGAAAAAGACCTGCCTGTGCCGAGTTTGCGGGCCACAGTCTCCGGTTCTCACAGCAATTGTCGCTCAATTAGAGTCGAAAGAGCCCTTACCTTTCCGCTCCTCCCGACATTTTGTATACTGCGCGCATGCGTATTTATCGGAGACGACCGTAATCCTGCGCTTGCGCATTTGATCGGTGCTTTAAACGACAGCGAAATTTTAAACGCGCGGCTTTATGGGTAATCATGGTGCCATTCAAAATTTATGCAAGCTTCGGTTCCACGTCCATATCTCAGTTTTTGTGTGTGTATAGAAAACTGAGCAGCTTTCTTAACGCAGAGAGCGGCTCCCATAAACGAAACACTCAATATCAACAGGCATTTCGTGTATCTAATGCCAAAGTACAATCCTCTTCCAAATGCAGATGTGAAACAAAACAGATTCTGCAGATGCTGGAAATACAGAGACGCACACACACAAAATGCTGAAGGAGCTCTGCAGTTCAGGCAGCAACTAAACAGAGGAGTACACAGTCTAGACATGCTGAAGGGGCTCGGTTTAAATGCTGCCCATTTATTCCTCTCCACATTTGCCGCCTGATCTGCTGATAACCTGCAATGTGTAGAAATTAACCATTTTGTTTTTCAATTAACCGGTTTCCAAATGTTTCTCATCTTTCATTCATAGCCACATCCTGCTGGTCTGGTTCCTCTTCCTCCTCCTGCTCGTAACCTCCAGAACCCGTCTCTTTCCGGAACCCCAAAGCTCTGATTGGAGCTGGTAAATCTTTGTTTTCTGACTCCGCTCCACTGAAGATTCACTCGCCAGTCCGCTGTCAGGGTTTAGAGGCGCATTGCCACAACCCGGCTGTCTGAGGCACAGTCCTTTGAAATTGGTGAAAATGACACAAAATTTGAAAAGAGCAGGGAAAAAGGTGTTTAACCACCTTAGTCCAGAGCCCTGGGGAAGGTCAAATACTCAGCGAGCTCATCGTGTTAATTAGTCTGCGGAAAATCATGCAGGAAATTCATGCAGGTGTATAAGATGATGAGAGGCATTGATCGTGTGAAAATTCAGAGGCTTTTTCCCCAGGGCCGAGATGGCGAACACGTGGGGGGCATAGATAAGGTGCTTGGAAGTAGTTTAAGGGAGGTGTCAGAGATATATATTTTTATACAGATAGTGTTGGGTGTGTGGACTGCACTGCCAGCGACGGCGGTAGAGACGGGTACAATAGAGTCTTTTAAGAGAATCTTAGATAGGTACATGGAGCTTAGGAAAATAGAGGGTTCTGTGGTAGGGTAATTCTAGGCATTTTCTAGAGTAGGTTACATGGTCAGTACAACATTGTGGGCCGAAGGGCCTGTAATTTGCTGCAGATTTCTCTGATTCTATGAAATTCAAGGGAAAACTCTTCTCCCACGGAGTGGTGACAAGTTGCAACAGGAAGAGTGAGAGATTAGTTTTAAAACACTGATATGGAACAGAAAACTGGGCAGGGACCAGATAGACTGAGTGGCCTCGCTAGTGTACATTGTGAGTTTGGCAGTGACAGTAAGTACCTGCGACATGGGATTTGATACAGAATTGATTTAACTTTCACAGATCCAAAATATTAAACACCAGTCAAATTTATGGCTAACATCAGCAGAACAGACTCCTCCAATGCTCAGTGACCAGGGTTCAGTCCTGGGTGCGATGAGCAGCCGCGAGGACTGCAGAATCTGGCAGTAACAGTCCCTCATGAACCTACAGCTGCTTTCAGTCACCGTGATGGTTAAACATTTAACACGGAGCTGATTTGAACTTCCTCCCTGATGTGAAGTTGCTGGTGTTGCAGCAGCTGGGATGAGTGAGTAAAACTCTTTGCTCACTCCGGACAGAAATGTGGCCTCTATTTATTGTGAACTCACGGGAGCATCACAAGGTGGGTTAACTGAATGAGTCTCTTCGCACACACGGAGCAAGTGAACGGCCGTTTCCCAGTGCAAAACTGTAGGTCACGGTTTTCAGTATCGGCCCGAAATGTTCACTGTTCGTTTCCACGGATGCTGCCCAGCCTGCTGGGTTCCTCCAGCATTTTGTACCTGTTGCTTTGCCCACAGCACCTGCAGTGTACTTTGTGTTCAAGCTCTGGTGAACTGACAGATACAGCGGATCTAACGTGCTGTTGTGTTTGTGATTCCCATACACAAATCCTTTGAATTTTCTACACTGTTAAAGGTTTATAAAGCACGTCAGTGGGTGAACGACAACACTTCAACTAAAATTATTTTAGTCTCCATGGTGCCTACTGATAAAAACACTGTCACAGCTCAACACAATTTGGAGGAACAAAGCATCATCTTCTAACTGGCTACAGTTCCTGCATCAGGCACAATATCAAACGCTCCGCTTCCCTCTCTGTGTCAAAATGGATCATTCCTCCCCTTCATCAGTCTGTGACTTGGCTCAGTTTGTCTGTCTCCTTCGCGTTCTGAGCATGCGCCACACACCCACTGAGATCACATTTTACTTACACGGCTGCGACTAGAGACTTTCTGATTATTATGTCCCTCCTGGTATTTGACGGTTGTAATCTCAGAGTCAGCAATGGTATTGAACATCGGGAGTAGGTGATTAGGCTTTTTCGTTGGAGATCGATAAACTGCCGGTAGTGTGTGGCTGGATGAGTGGGTCGTTTTCAGACTGGAAGGAGGTAGCGTTTGGAGTACCCCAGAGATCAGTCCCTGACCATAGTTGTTCACAGTTTAATGTCCTGGCGAAGGCAGCGAGATGTGAGATGTCCCAGTCTGCTGGTGACGCAGAAAGAGTGGAGTTGGGGGAGGGGAGGCTATTCACGTGCAATTTCGTAGCTTTGCAATCAGTACATAGTGCACTGTGGGGCTGTAGTGGCGGGTTCCATTGCTGGGATCCGTGCACAGTCACTGTGGACTGTGACAATTTTGTGAATAAAGCACCATTCTCCAATTTAGAATCCCAAGCTGGGGAACAAGCCTATCGATTGTATATTTAAGTTGTATTTATGGCACTGTGATAACCAGATAGTATAGCTCTCCACGACCTCTCTATCCAGCCCTTTTAATATTGGAATTCATTTGTAAATTTCCCCAGCGGGCCATCAATACTGTCATCCGATGCATTGACAGTGAACTCGCTGATTGAAAAGTAAAATTTTCTCACTAGCAACCCTATCACTTCTAAGCAAACAACGTTACTTTACCTGCTTGATAATTATATTTTATGATAATTAGTGAGTGCAACCATGCAATACTTCGTCATATTATTAAATTAAGTATTATATGTGTTATTGTACCAGTTATTCACTGAAATGTAGTGATAGGTTATAATCTTGTTAATGTCTTAACTATCACTATATTTCTGTGGAGCTCTGGAATTCATATATTTCTTTCATCTTGGTTTACAGCTTGACATTATAAGAAGCCCTATTTTATACACACACACACACACACACACACACACACACACACACACATACGTACACACACACACACACACACACACACACACACACAATTAATGAGCAGGTACACAAATTGGGTGCGACATACGAGGGGTTAAGTCCGTGGCCTAAGGTGGAAGGAGTCAATTTTAGAAAACCTAGCAATTTTCAATTATCAGAAACAGAAATACCACAAACGTTATTACCTTCAAACTCTCTTCAGAATCACTCAAAGAGTTGAACTGCACGTGCAGGTTCCGAGAGCTGTATAACTTTAGGCCTTCTAACTTAGGACACGAATTTATCAATCACACCTGGTATGGCTCCGGCACCTAAAGAAATGGCACTGCACCACTGCTCCAGGCGTCCGGCAGAGCTCAGGCCCGGCCCTTTCTCAATGCAACCCGCCTCGATTTTCACAATCTCGGGATCAGCCCATAATTATCGCCGCCCGAATGGGAGAACCGCCAACAACAGATGCGGAGGTCTGCACATCGCCGCCGGTGGCCGGAGGTCCATGCAGCGCAAACGGGTTGGCGGGTGGAGGGGGGGGGGGGATACTCGGATAGAATATAGGGACTGATCCTGGACCCTGAGGGTGGCCTCATCTTGGCACAAGAGGAGGCGATGTTTCACACGTCGGAACGGGAATGGGAATGGGAATTAAAATGTTTGGACACCGGGAAGTCCCGCTCGGAGCGGATAGTTCAAAGGTTAATTTATTAGCAAAGCAGGTATCCATAAACAACTCGGAATTTTTTACTTCTCCAGAGAGCCACGAAACAAATGTCGTTCACAGAGAAAAATGAAATTTCCACACCAACCACAGCATAAGAACTAACGGCATCCCGATCATCAACCCCCAAAACCCACCCCTCCCATACAAAAGGGAACAATAACATCAACACCCCAGAAAAATAAACATTCCTACCCGGGACAATTGCGGAGGAGCCGGTGTCACCAGTGTGGAGGCGGCCGAAACGGGAGCAGCGGACACAACAGGCGACCCCGGAAGATTCACAGGTGAAGTGTCGCCTCACCTGGAAGGATGTTTGGACAACGGAGAGAGTTTGACCGTCCGGCCCTTTCACTGTGACACCCCGAACTCCACATCAAATCCGTCCAAACGAATCTGGGTGATCTTTAATGACCAATAAATATAATTCCTCTCAGCGATCAGCTGTCTGAATGATTCCCTGACTCTGAGAGGAAGGGGTATCTATGGTCCACACTGTCAGGGTGTTGAGTTTACCAGGAGTCAAAGACTGCAGGGACGGGAGGTTTTCTGTTGACTAATACATTGTGTGTGGACCCCGCTGGCAACGCACTCCCACATGTGACGTCACACAGCTCCTCCCCCACGCGCCTGACGTCAGGCATGGGCTCCCCCACCGGGTTCTGCCCTGACGTGCGCGGTGTCTTACGTCATCCACGCGCTGCTGTGCTCGAGCTTTATCGGTTTAACAGCTGGGCTAATAATCACGTGACTAGCCCCGCCCCCACCGCTGTCAACAGAGGATTCAGGGGCTACGTTATTCCCATTGTTGCGAAGTTATGTCAATCACGGGTTACAACCAGTAGCGGAGGCGGACAAGCCGAGTGGGCGTTACCCCGCTGAGTCCGTCACCCTCTCGAGCGCCGACAGCCTCCTCAGAGCGGAGAAAACCTCAAAGTAAATGTCCGCTTTATGATTTATTTCCCTTTCCCTCCGAGGGAAGTTGGGGCGTTTGTGAAGCGTCTCCTGCGGCCGGAGTCTGATGTATCGCTGAGAGGTAGGAGGAGACCGCTCGGCCCGTCGGTTCGATGCCGGTTCCCCGGGGAGGGATTTTATTGACAGGATGAAGATGGTGAGAGAGGGGGCGGACAGGATGTTTGTCCCGGTGGGGACAGGAGGGGCTCATCTGTGGAAATGTCTGAACCCACGGTGGTGCCGAGCAGAGGGATTCACTACATTGGGGGCAAACACCGGCAGACTGTTGCCCTGCAAGCGGGACCAATGGTCCGGGCAGAGTGACAATTATTTGTGCTTTGTTGAGATTGTACCTGGAATTTGGTGTAAAATCCCGCTCCCCATACTGACACGGGTTATACAGACCAAAGAACAAACTGCCGGAGGAACTCAGTGGGTCGGGCAGCATCTGTGGAGGAAAATGGACCGTCAACATTTCGGGCCGAGACTCTCCCTCTGGACTGAGAGTGGACGGGAAATAGTCAGATAAAAGAGGTGAGGGGTGGGGATGGGGCAAGAGATGGGGAGAGAGAGGTGGATACAGGTCAGGGGGAGGTGGGAAGGTGGAAATAGTAACAGGGGTGGGAGGTGAGTGGTTGGGGCAACACGGGGCTGCAGAAGCTGGAAATTAATTCCACAGAGGATTATCAAAGAGGTTAGAGAGCATTTGTTATAGAGAGTGCAATGAAGATTCACCAGACTGATCCCTGGGGTGGTGGGGTTATCATATGAAGAAAGATCAAATGTGGTAACCCTTTCATTTTGAGAACCGAGGACTGAGAGGTGAACACACTGAAATGCACAACATCATGACCGGTTGAACCAGGGATCTCAGTCTCTGAAACAGGGATGGACTGTCCGGGACTGAGATGAGAGGAAATGTCCCCATTCCGAGGGTGGTAAATGTCTGTAAAGCCCCTCCACAGAGGGCGGTGAAAACTCAGTGATCGTCCCCACGTAAAACAGAGGCCGGCAGATGTGTGGAGACCGAAGGGATGGAGGAAACGAGGACTGGGCAGAAACATGTGGCTGAGATGGGAGAGCAGACGCAATCTTGCTGATGGTTAGAGGGGCTGAATGGCCTGCTGTTTCTCACTTGATATTTCAGTGTTCCTGTCCAGCAAGGCTCCGGAGGAATGCGAATACAAATTAGTGTTTATAAACACAGAACTGATTTAAATGAAACGTGAAAATTTCCTGTTTGGGTCTGAATTATGTTTTGGACCTGGATGGGAATGAGCCGCTGACTCTGTGACCTGGAGATGGAGGGAAAGGGATCGGGGAAGATATGGTGTGAAATAATAATCATGTCTCTGGGGTAAATATGGAATAATGTGGGGAATGCAGTGGATGAGTCGGGCAGCGTGTGAGGGGCGAGGAGCAGAGTCACCAGATCAGAAGGGAGACCCTCCACCCTTCACCTGATCCCGTTTCCTGTTCACGTTTCTCTGCAGATCTGCAGCATCTGCGGGTCACTGCTCTACGTGTACGTGTAGCTTCATCTTTCCCCGTTCAGACAAGTCAGTGAAATCCGGATCTGTCACGTCCTCTGTTGTGCGTGGACAATGTTTTTTTCTCTGCAATACTTTCTGCATGTTTCTTGTTTAAAATCACAATTGTTAAAATCTATTGTTATGAATTAGGTTCTACTGCTGCCGCAGGGACAATGAATTTCATGTCATATGCCGGTGCTATTAAACTTGATTCTGATATTGATATGGGAGACCCACCACCGGTCACCTGTTCCCAGTTACCGCAGATCGTAATGTGAGATTGAAGCATTTTCCATACAGTTGCTTTCCACAGAAATTACAACAGTTCAGTTTCCTTCTGAGGTTCCTGAGCAGAAGCTCAGTCTATCTAATATTTCCACACAATTAAAATGGGGAATTTGTTTATTATCATCGTGTACTGATTGATTGGCCTAATCTGAAATACTGATAACAATCAATCAAATGCCTTCTGACAAGGCTCGGTCCAAACAAACTTTTCACCCTTCTTCAGGAGGTTGGTCAGAGGAAGAGCGATAGCAGCAAAGTTCTTACGATAATATCCATCCATTCCCAGAAACCTTCTAACAGCCTTCTTAGCAGTCAGAATAGGAACTTGAGAAATTGTCTGGACTTTTGCCCGAACAGGAGCCAACCTGCTTTGACCTACAGCATAGCCAAGACAGGTCACAGTGTCATGGCCAAATTCACTCTTAGCCAAGTTAACTGTAAGGTTGTCCTAGGAAAGCCTGTCAAATAGCTTTTCTACTGCAGAGATATGCTCTTCCCAAGTGCCACTCCCTGTAACTAAGTCATCAATATAGGTATCTGTGTGTTCTAACCCTCGAATTACAAAATCAATCATTCTCTGGGATGTTCCTGGAGTATTTTTCCTTCCAAAAGGCAAAACATTGTACTCATACAACCTAGATGGTGTCACAAATGCAGAAATTTCTCTACCTCTGTCCGTCAATGGAACACACCAATACCCTTTCAACAGACCAATCTTTGTAAGAAATTTGCTTTTCCAGCCTTATCGATGTAATCCCTGGGGATAGGATAGGCATCTGTTTTTGTTACTGCATTTACCTTTCTATAATCAACAATATCTAACAATACCATCAGGTTTGGGCATAATAATGCAGGGTGACTCCAATCTCATTTTGATGGCCAAATAATACCATTCTCCAGCATATACTCAATTCCCTGGTCAGCCAATTTACACTTTTCTACGTTCATGCAATTTGGGTGTTGTTTAATCAGTTTGGCTTGACCAACATCTACATCATGTACTGCGACCGTTGTTTGCTTGGGAACATCGGGAAATAAAACTTTAAACTTCAGAATTAATTCCTTCAGCTGTTGTTGCTTTGGCTGGGGATGAGACAACCTGTTAGCAATGTTTTCTGGAACAACCGAGTTCACTAGCCTAACTGGAACCATGTTTGGCTTGTGAAAGGTCTCAGATGAGTCAATTGTTTCACTCTCAGGGTTGCCAGATTCATTTGTTTTGACAACGCACACAGATGGTACCTGCTAGTCAAAAAAGGCTTTATCATATTTATGTGTACCACCTGTGTTAGTTCAAGTCAGTTGGGTGTTTTAATAACATAATTCACATCATTAATTTGGGAGACTATCTCATACGGTCTATTGAATTTCACCTGTATGGACTCATCAACATAAGGCAAGCACCTTATCCCCCACCCGGTATTTTCTTTCGCAACCCTGCTTATCAAACTAACACTTCATTTTGTTTTGAGAAACCTTTAAGTTTTGACTCGCTAAACTAAAGGCTTGGTGTAGTTTATTTTTGAACTTCAAAATGTACATCTCCATCAATCCACCATTCCTTTTAACAAGATCAAACGTCACTCTGCGACCAAATACAAGTTTAAACGGAGTAAAGCCCAGTGATTACTGTACTGACTCTCTTTCTGTGGACAAAAGCAAATGTATTCCTTCATCCCACTCTTATAAATTTTCAACACAATATGTCTTAATCATTGTGAGGTCGAGTCCATTTTATCATTCATTTGGCTTATAACCACAGACAGGAAGCCGTCCTTCAGCCTGGTGTTACGCACTTTACGGCTTTTGTATCCCTTCCCCGATGTGGGAGCGGGTTTGCAGCCAGACTGTCCAGGTTATGAGGTTCTTTGTGTCCATGGCCTGCTTTTCCGAGGGAGGGGAAGTGTAGGAAGAGTCCATGGAGTGGAGGCTTGTTTCTATGATGTTCTCTGCTCTCCAAAGTTCTCTGCAGTTCCTTGCAGTCATGGGCAGAGCAGTAGCCATACAAAGGCATGAAGTATCGACAAGGAGCTCAGAGACCTCGGCCTTCACCCTGCCTTGTGTAGCTGGATCCGGGACTTCCTGTCAGATCGCCGGCAGGTGGTAAGAGTGGGCTCCATCTCCTCTGTCTCTCTGACCCTGAGCACACATCACCCATAGGGATGTCACTTTGGCCCCCTCCTTTACTCTCTGTGCACCCATGACTTGTGTTGCCACCCACAGCTCCAATCTGCTAATTAAATTTTGCTGACAGCACTACATTGATTGGCCTAATCTCAAATACTGATAACAATCAATCAAATGCCTTCTGACAAGGCTCGGTCCAAACAAACTTTTCACCCTTCTTCAGGAGATTAGTCAGAGGAAGAGCGATAGCAGCAGAGTTCTTACGATAATATCCATCCATTCCCAGAAACCTTCTAAGAGCCTTCTTAGCAGTCAGAATAGGAACTTGAGAAATTGCCTGGACTTTTGCCCGAACAGGAGCCAACTTGCTTTGACCTACAACATACCCAAGACAGGTCACAGTGTCATGGCCAAATTCACTCTTAGCCAAGTTAACTGTAAGGTTGTCCTAGGAAAGCCTGTCAAATAGCTTTTCTACTGCAGAGATATGCTCTTCCCAAGTGTCACTCCCTGTAACTAAGTCATCAATATAGGTATCTGTGTGTTCTAACCCTCGAATTACAAAATCAGTCATTCTCTGGGATGTTCCTGGAGCATTTTTACTTCCAAAAGGCAAAACATTGTATTCATACAACCCAGATGCTGTCACAAACACAGAAATGTCTCTCCCTCTGTCCGTCAATGGAACACACGAATACCCTTTGAACAGATCAATCTTTGTAAGATATTAGCTATTCCAACCTTATCGATGCAATAATCCACCCTAGGGATAGGATAGGCATCAGTTTTTGTTACTGCATTTACCTTTCTACAATCAGTGCAAAATCTAACAATACCATCATGTTTGGGCATAATAATGCAGAGTGACTCCAATCTCATTTTGAAGGCCTAATAATACCATTCTCCAGCATATACTCAATTCCCTGGTCAGCCAATTTACACTTTTCGACGTTCATGCGAAGTGGATGTTGTTTAATCGGTTTGGCTTGACCAACATCTACATCATGTACTGCGACCGTGGTTTGCCTGGGAACATCGGGAAATAAATCTTTGTACTTCAGAATTAATTCCTTCAGCTGTTGTTGCTTTGGCTGCAGATGAGCCAACTCGTTATCAATGTTTTCTAGAACAACCGAGTTCATTAGCCTAACTGGGACCATGTTTGGCTTGTGAAAAGTCTCAGACGAGTCAATTGTTTCATTCTCAGGGTTACCAGATTCATTTGTTTTGACAACAATACTCACAGATGGTGCCTGCTTGTCAAAAAAGGCTTTATCATATTTATGTGCACCACCTGTGTTAGTTTACGTCAGTCGGGTGTTTTAATAACAGAATTCACATTATTAATTTGAGAGACTATCTCATACGGTCTATTGAATTTCGCCTGAAGTGGATTCGTCAACATAAGGCAAGCACCTTATCTCCCACCTGGTATTTTCTTTCGCGAGCCCTGTTATCAAACCAACACTTCATTTTGTTTTGAGAAATCTTTAAGTTTTGTCTCGCTAGACTACAGGCTTGGTGTAGTTTATTTTTGAACTTCAAAACATAGTCTAACGAGTTAACATGTACATCCCCATCAATCCACGGATCCTTTTAACAAGGTCAAAGGTCACTCTGCGACCAAATACAAGTTCAAATGGAGTAAAGCCCAGTGATTCCTGTACTGACTCTCTTTCTGTGGACAAAATCAAATGTATTCCTTCATCTGGACAAAAGCAAAAGTATCCCTTCATCCCAGTCTTTTCCATTTTCAACACAATATGTCTTGATCATTGTTTTGAGGGTAGAATGAAATCTTTCTAAAGCACCTTCTGGTTCCGGATGGTATGCAAATGATGCAATCTGTTTTGCTCCCAATTCATAAACTACCTGCTTGAATAATGCAGATATACAAATACATCCTTGATCAGACTGTATTTCTTTAGACAAATCGAATAAAGTGAAAATCTTGGTAAGAGCCTTCACCACAGTTTTAGCTTTAATATTTCTGAGAGGCATTGCCTCTGGGAATCTGGATGTAGTACACATAATAGTTAGCAGATACTGATGGCCAGCTTTAGACTTTGGCAATGGGCCAACACAATCCACTATAACTTTAGAAAAGGGTTCACCGAATGCAGGTACATGCCACTGGGGTGAGCTCATTAGGTTTACCCACAACTTGACAAGTGCCTTTTGGAAACTCTTATTCAGGGTAAACATAACTTCATGAGTTAAAGCAAACTGATCTTCTAATCCAGCAGATTCCTGCGGAGTGGCAGGATCATTTCCATCTAAATACGTCTTTATGTCATCAGGGACGCACCTTTGGAATTCTTCAATTAAAACCAACTCTCTCAAGCTGTTAAAATCATCATTTACATGTTCAGATGTGCACCAGTGGCCAATAGACACAAATTTCTCATAAGCAAATTCCGTACATCTGGTTCACAGATTTCTTCAAATTTCTAAACTTTTGCCTGTCTGCTTCTGGGACCAACCCGTAAGCTTTGAGCACAGCCTGTTTCACTACGTCATAATATGTGGTCATAATGCGTGGCCATGTGGTTAAGGTGTTGAACTAGCGATCTGAAGGTCATGAGTTCGAGCCTCAGCCGAGGCAGCTTGTGTGTCCTTGAGCAAAACACTGAACCACACACAGCTCCTGCACATTTATAGCCCAGTGGCGATGATTGGGGCAGCATAAATAAGTAAATAATAAGCTGCTTCAGCAATTGTCAAAGCAGAATAGGCTTGCTAAGCCTTCCCCTTAAGTACACTTTGTAAGAGAATTTTCTGTCTGCTTTTCTGCCTCTTTAGCCTGAAACTGCCTCTGCCTTTCTGGAGCCTCCATCTTTAATATTTCTAACTTCTACTGTAGCTCAAGCTCACGAGGTTTACATTCAGGAAACACCTCCAACTCCTTCACTTTAAACACATCCTCAGATACATAATGCTCAGCTATTATCTTCTGCATCTGTGCCCTCCTCATTGTCAATTTCACCTTAGCAAGTATTAACGTTCTAGCAATACTCAACAACTCAATCCTTCTGGTGTCCTCTAATGCTTGAGAGGTTCACACTTCCAGATATCTATCGACATCCATTGCTGCTGGTTTTCCACACACAAGTAAATCAAAAGGGATTTCCCCAATGAAATTGATAATTAATCAATCCTTAAATTTGTCATATCCCAGACACAGCCCCATTTTGTTACAAACCATAATGCTTTAGAAATGAACCAACAGCAAAAGACTACTCCCAGTGGCCACACATTTTAATTCCATATCCCATTCCCATGCTGATATGTCTATCCATGGCCTCCTCTACTGTCAAAATGAATCCGAACTCAGGTTGGAGGAACAACACCTTATATACCGGCCGAGTAGCCTCCAACATGATGGCATGAACACTGACTTCTCTAACTTCTGTTAATGCCCCTCCTCCCCTTCTTACCACATCCCTGACATATTTAGTTGTTTACCTGTTCTCCCCCTCCCTCTGGTACTTCCACCCCCATGCTTTTCTTTCTCCCAAGGCCTCCCATCCCATGATCCTTTCCCTTCACCAGCTCTGCATCACTTTCGCCAATCACCTTTCCGGCTCTCAGCTTCACCCCCACCCCCTCAGGTCTTCTCCTATCATTTGCATTTCACCCTCCCCCCATTACTTTCAAATCTCTTACTAGCTTTCAGTTAGTACTGTCGAAGGGTCTTGGCCCACAACGTCGACAGTGCTTCTCCCTATAGATGTTGCCTGGCCTGCTGTGTTCTATCAGCATTTTTTTTGTGTTTGTATTTCCAGCATCTGCAGATTTCCTCGTGAGTGTTATGTGTATGTATGTGTGTAAATATAACTCCCAAACTTCTGAGCTCAGGGGAAACAAGGCTTGGAGTCTGGAGATGTTAAAGTATTAAAGTTCAATTCATTCACAGAATAGGTGATGTTGGAGAGATATTTTTGTAATCCAGGGTAAATGTTGAGAGAAGGCAATTATGTTGTATTCCACAGGTTCCATGGTGGTAAAAAGAGAGAACCGTCACTCTAGATTTTATCCATCATCTTTACAAATGTACATACGAATTATCACCTAAAGTGAATTGTCATAAGGGGTATCATCAAATGAATGACCACGCCACAGCCAGGCAAGGGTTAACACATAAGTCGTCTCCACAGGATATCCCAAATCAGATCCACTCCTGTGGATCAAATGAGGTGACAACCACACATTTGATGTACGGTGAATCGATAATTAGCCCACCCTTGTGAGCGAAGGAAAGTTCCAAACAGTGATCCTTGGCTACTCGTTCCCTGGTTTTGATCCTTCCATTTTTCCTCCTTTGTCTCCGTCTGACTCTGAGTGTCTGTGTCCTCAGTTAAAACTAAACAAGCTGCGAGTGATGTAAACAATCTGCAAGTCAGACTGATTCACCTTCTTAATCTCTCTTTCTCTCTCTCTCTCTCTCTTAAAATGACAGTCTACAGCAAACAAAACCAAAGGATTCATAACAATGGCCTCTCCTTACTGTGAACTGACTGGTGTGCCAAGAGGTGGGATGACTGAGTGAATCCTTTCCCACATTCTGAGCCTCTCTCTAGTGTGAACTCGCTGATGACTCTGTAGGGTGGATGACTGAGTGAATCTCTTCCGACAGAATAAGCAGGTGAACGGCTTCTCCCCAGTGTGAACTCGCTGGTGTCTCTGCAGGGTGGAAGAGTCAGTGAATCCTTTCCCACACACTGAGCAGGTGAACGGCTTCTCCCCAGTGTGAACTCGCTGGTGTCTCTGTAGGTTGGATGACCGAGTGAATCTCTTCCCACAGACTGAGCAGGTGAACGGCTTCTCCCCAGTGTGAACTCGCTGGTGTCTCCGTAGGGTTGAAGAGTCAGTGAATCTCTTCCCACAGACTGAGCAGGTGAACGGCTTCTCCCCAGTGTGAATTTGCTGATGTACCAGTAGGGTGGATGACACAGTGAATCCTTTCCCACACACTGAGCAGGTGAACGGCCTCTCTCCAGTGTGAACTCGCTGATGTCTCCGTAGGGTGGAAGAGTCAGTGAATCTCTTCCCACAGACTGAGCAGGTGAATGGCATCTCCCCAGTGTGAATTCGCTGATGTACCAGTAGGGTGGATGACAGAGTGAATCCTTTCCCACAGACTGAGCAGGTGAATGGCTTCTCCCCAGTGTGAACTCGCTGGTGACTCTGTAGGGTAGATGACTGAGTGAATCCTTTCCCACAGACTGAGCAGGTGAATGGCTTCTCCTCAGTGTGAACTCGCTGGTGTCTCTGTAGGGTGGATGACAGAGTGAATCCTTTCCCACAGACTGAGCAGGTGAAAGGCTTCTCCCCAGTGTGAACTCGCTGGTGTCTCTGTAGGGTGGATGACAGAGTGAATCCTTTCCCACAGACTGAGCAGGTGAATGGCCTCTCCCCAGTGTGAACTCGCTGGTGTCTCTGTAGGTGGGATGACAGAGTGAATCCCTTTCCACAGTCTGAGCAGGTGAACAGCTTCTCCCCAGTGTGAATTCGCTGATGTACCAGTAGGGTGGATGACTGAGTGAATCCTTTCCCACAGACTGAGCAGGTGAATGGCTTATCCTGAGTGTGAACTCGCTGATGTACCAGTAGGCGGGATGACAGTGTGAATCCCTTTCCACAGTCTGAGCAGGTGAACGGCTTCTCCCCAGTGTGAACTTGCTGATGTCTCAGTAGGCGGGATGACAGTGTGAATCCCTTTCCACAGTCTGAGCAGGTGAACAGCTTCTCCCCAGTGTGAATTCGCTGATGTACCAGTAGGGTGGATGACTGAGTGAATCCTTTCCCACAGACTGAGCAGGTGAATGGCTTCTCCCCAGTGTGAACTCGCTGGTGACTCTGTAGGTTGGATAACTGAGTAAATCTCTTCTCACAGACTGAGCACGTGAATGGCTTCTCCCCAGTGTGAACTCGCTGGTGACTCTGTAGGTTGGATAACTGAGTAAATCTCTTCTCACAGACTGAGCAGGTGAATGGCTTCTCCCCAGTGTGAACTCGCTGGTGACTGTAGGTTGGATAACTGAGTAAATCTCTTCTCACAGACTGAGCAGGTGAACGGCCGCTCCCCAGTGTGAACTCGCTGGTGAGCCATTAGTTCAGATGACCGAGTGAATCCTTACCCAGAAGTTCAGCAGAAGACCAGCCTCTGCCCGGTTTGAACTGATTGGTGTGTCCACAGGTGGGATGACCGACTGAACCCCTTCTCACACACAGAACAGGTGAATGGCCTTGTCCAGTGTGAACTTGCTGATGTACCTTTAGTTGAGATAACCGAGTGAATCCATTCCCACTGTCTGGGCAGGTGAATGTCCTTTTTCCTGTGTAAAATGATGGGCGTGCCAGTTGGTCAAAATCACCGAGTGAATTCCTCCCCACAGTCTGAGCAGGAAGGGTGGACAATTGGATCCCTTGCTCCACTTCTTAAGTATCTAGGCAGAGACAACAAAACTGGCGTGTCGTGTTTGAGCTTCCTGGAGATGAATTCCTTCTCATTTTTAACCTGTAAAAAAATTTACAAAATCCATCAATGGGTTTAGGACAACATTTCAGATGAGATTACTTGAGTTGCCAAGGTTTGATCTGGTATCACACTGTTACAGTGAGGTTCACCCCAAGTTGGACAGAGAAATCATCTCCTGACTGGGCAGAGAGCTGGTATCTGGAATGACCATCAATTATCTGATGCTCTTCCTGTCTCTATAAGAATGGGGCATTTCTGTCGTCTCCAATCTGTGACCTGGCTCAGTTTGACTCCCTCCATTGGTATTATTCCCGGCTCCTGCTGAGCGGCATGTGTTCCTTGTCCCACAGTGACTGAAACACTCTCATGCAAATTGTCTTTCTTGACGTGCAGCTGGGATCTTCTCTTGTGTATTATTAACAAAATGCCACAATTTTAACGCCATTTAAAAAATTCCCACTGAAATGACTGGTTGGTCCGCACATCTGTTAAAAGGACTTAGAGTGAATTTTTGTATTATTTCAGGTTCTTGTCGCAATCATAGAAAATTTCAACACAGAAACAGGCCCTTTGGGCAATCTAGTTTGTGCTGAACTATTTAAACAGCCCACTCCCACACCCCTATCATCCAGGTATCTACACAAACCTCTTAAACGTTAAAATCGAGCTCGCATGCACCACTTGTGCTGGCTGCTCATTCCACAGCCGGATGACCCTCTATGTGAGGAAGTTCCTCTCATGCTCCCCTTAACATTTCACCTTTCACCCTTAACCCATGGCCTCTGGTTGTAGTCCCACCCAATCTCAGTGGAGAAAGCCAGCTTGCATTAACACTATGTGTGCCTCTCTATCACAATCAAATCTCCCCTCAATCTTCTACATTCCCAGGAATAATGTCCTGATTTGTTCAATCTTTCCTTATAATCCAAGTCCTCCAGACATGGCAACATCCTTGTGTATTTTCTCTGAAATCTCTGAACTTCTTTTACATCCTTCCTGTAGGTAGGTGACCAAAACTGCACATAATACTCCAAATAAGGTCTCACCAATGTCTTCTACAAGTCATCTATTGTTGTCACTACTGTGGTTCATGCAGGGCAATGGGCTAAAATATTTCCTTCCATCCCTATCGAACTGTGATACCACTTTCAGTGAATTAAGGACTTGTATTCCCAGGTCCCTTTCTTCTACAACACTCCTCCGTGCCCGACCAGTCACTGTGAAAGACCTCCCTTGGTAGGTCAGACCAAATGCCACAACTCACACTGGTCTGCATTGAATTCCATTTTCCATTTCTCAAACCATTTTCCCACCTGGTCCAGATCACACTGCAAGCCATGATAGTCTTCTTGCAGCCGCCAAACCCCCAGTCTTGTTGTCATCAACAAATTTTCTGATCCAGTTAACCACACTATCATCCAGATTACAGATATAGATGACAAACAACAACAGATCCAGCACTGATCCCTATGGCACACAACTAATCACAGTATTACAGTTATAGATGCAACCATCTGCTACCACACTCTGGCTTCTCCCAAAGACAGTCAAAGACAGTGTCTCATCCAATTTACTGTCTCATCTAGAATGCTGAGTGACTGAACCTTCTTGACCAACCTCCCATATGAGACTTTATCAAGTGCCTTGCTAAAGTCCATGTAGACAACATCTACTGCCTTGCCTTCATCCACTTCCCTGATAACTTCCTCGAGAGACTCTGAAAGATTGGCTAGTGCCATGCTGTCTATCCTTTATCAGTCCACACCTATACAAATACTTACAGTATATACTTGGTTCCTGCACCCACATTCCAATTTTTTTTTCCCAGTTCTGATGTCAAGCTCACCAACGGATAACTTCCTAGTTTATTTTTACAGCCTTTCTTGAACAGCAGAACAACATTGTCTGTCCTCCAATCCTCCAGTACCTCACCTGTCACTGAGGATGATTTAAATATCTGTGCTAAGGCCCCAATAATTTCTGCACTTGTCTTCCGCAGGGTCCTGGTGAACAACTTGTCAGGCCCTGGGGATTGATCCACACTAATTTGCATCAAGACAGCAAACGCCTCCACCTCTGTAATCTGTACAGGGTCCATGAAGTTAATGCGGCTTTGCCTCACTTCTCTAGACTCTGTGTCCATCTCCTGAGTAAATACGGATGCAAAAAAAATCTCCCCAAGTCTATGTTATCCCTTTATATGGATTACCATTCTGATCTTCCAGAGAATTAATTTTTTCCCTTGCAATCTTTTTGCTCGTAACATATCTGCAGAATCCCTGAGGATTCTCCTTCACCTTGGCTGCTGGGTCAACCTCATGCCTTTATTTCTTTCATGAGTGTTCACTTGAATTTCCTGTATTTCATAAGTACCCCATTTGTTCCTATCTGCCTGTACCTGGTATGCACCTCCTTTTTATTGATCTGTGAGAGGAAAGCCAAAGGGGTGATAGATCTGCATGGTGGGAGGTGGGGGTAAGGAGGGTTAAACTAAAGTTGCAGGGGGAATGGGAGCCTGAATAACAGAACAGATAGTGGTGGGGTTGTGGAGAAAGATTTTGTTCAGGCCTCAGACAAAGTCAGGAATGAAAAAGTTGAGTGTGGTGCAGTGAATATGCTGAGCCCTGTATATTTCAATACAAGGAGCAGCGTAGGAAAGGTGGATGTGTTCAGATCAACACTAGGATCTGGCAACTGTGGACTGGGACAGGCTGCTTTATGGCAAAGGTGTGCTTGGTAAATGGGAGGCCTTCAAAGCAAAATTCTTAAAGTAGAAAGCGGGTGTGGCAGAATCAAAGGTAAAGATAGAAACTGTAGGGAAACTTGGATTGCAAGAGACATTCAGACCCTGGTAAAGCACAAAATGGAATTACATAACAGGGATAGGCAGTCAGTTTCTTATGGAGTATAAGAAATGCAAGAGAACACATAAGAAATAAATCCGGATGGCTAAAAGATGGCATGAGGTTGCTGTCACAGAAAAGGTGAAGGATAATCCTCAGGGATTCTAGTGATAGATTAAGAGCAAAAGGATTGCAAGGCACAAAGTTGGTCCTCTGGAAGACTGGAATGGCAATCCACGTGTGGAAACAAAGCAGATGGGGGAGATCTTAAATATTTTTCAAACTCAATTTACTCAGGAGCTGGACAAAGGGTCTGTGGGAGTGTGGAAAAGCGGCATTAACCATTTCAACCCTGGGGAAAAAACACTCCTCTGGCCACTCACACGCTCAATACCCCTCATCATTTTATACACCAAAAAATGTCTCTAAATATAAACAAGGAAATTATGCATTGCACCATCTACTTGCCATGATTCAGTACATTTACACAGACAGGTGTGTAAAAAGGGCCCGACGAATACCAGGGACAAACAGGCCCAATTCACCAGAACCACAAACTGTTCTTGCTGCCACCATCCAGGAAACGGTATCACAGCAAAAGGACCAACAGGCTCTGGGACATCATCTTCCACCAGGCCATCAGACTGATTAATTCATGCTGATACAATTGAATTTCGATGTTATACTGACTGTCCTATGTGCAAACTATCTATGTAAATTACACATTGCACATTTAGATGGAGATGTAAGGTAAATATTTCTACTCCTCATGTTTATGAAGTATGTATCTAATAAAGTCAATTCAATTCACCCTCTCCACTATCTGTTCTGTCATTCTGGCTCCCATTCCCCCTACAACTTATTTTAACTACATCACCCCCTCCCCTGCTCACTACCACTAGTAAGCCTTACCACAAGGATATTCACCCCCTCTTGTTCTGTTCCTCTAACTGACAAATCCCCTATCAGCCCTTTGACTTTCCTCTGCCAGGTAATTCCCCCCAACAGTTTCTAAAGTAGTCTTCCTGTTGTTGTGGGGGATGGCCACTAGAGTACTCTGCGATGCCTATTTAACCTCATTCCCCTTCCTGACTCTCACACAGTTTCCTGTGTCCTGCACCTTGGGAGTAACTCACCTCTCTGCATGTCATTTCTATCACCCCCTCCAACTGCTGGATGACCTGGAATTCACCCATTTCAAGTTGCAGCTCATTGAAGTGCAGGGTTACAAGCTGCACATCTTGTAGGTGAGGGCATCAGGGACACTGGAGGTCTCCCCTCCTTCCCTCCAATACCTCTCTAATTTGTAATAATCTCCCCTCTAATTTGTAATAACCAGTGTGCAGATAAAGCTTGTACTGTGCATTTTTTACCCAGTGACAATATGTGCACAGTGAATTTTATATAGAGAGGTATTCATTTTCACAGCTGGCAAATCACTGTCAATAGGAACTTTGATCTCCTCTGGGTTTGATCGAGTTCATCTGCACTCTCACACAACCTATGTAGCAGGCCTGTAACAGGAGATGGAGGATTTTCTCACCAAATCTTTTGCACATTGTCCATATGTGGTTTGCTTGCTAAATTATGCTTTAAAAAGTCAGATTTCCAAATATCACTCCACTTCTTCCCACTTGTAAATTCTCCAGCAAATCTTGCATCACCGAAATGCAAACAGGCATCACTAGTTTCTGTATTCTGCATAAGTATTCCCCCTGAACCCTCCCCCAATGACTGACGGTGGTGAACTCAGTGAATGCAATGCCATTGTATATGAAGGGAAGGGCAGTAGTCTGTCTCACTGGAGTCTGGCACATTTGTGATGTGAAAGCTACTTGTTGCCCAGGGCAAAGGTGTTTGATATCATTACGTACCCAGAGAGAATGGGACAAAACATGTTCTCACCGGTAGAAAAGTCCAGAGCAAGAGGAGGTAGAGGAAGCAACACACACAAAATACTGGAGGAGCTCAGCAGGCCAGGCAGCATCTACGGAAAAGTGTACTAATGCCGATTTTCTCAACTGCTGATGTAAAAGATGTTGTTCCCTTTCTCCGAGTTCCTAATCCTTGCATTTAGATAGCTGGAGCTCAGCTCTGTCTGAGAGATCCATCGGTTCCCATTCCCTCATCAGCCGGAAGCTCCCCGGGGTCCGTGTACGGATCGTGGGGCTGAGAGAGAGGGAAGAGGACAGGAGTGTCCCGGGATTTCGGATCACGGTGTCCGGAATTCACAAGAATCGTCCTGAAGTCGCTGTTCAAGATAAAAAGACGGAGAATCGCTCTTACCGGCAACCGACATTTTCAAAGCCTTCAGAGTACTGTGCGCATGCGTGAAACTCATGGTCGTCCTCAGCCTAACGCCTGCGCATTTCATCGGCGCTTCAGCGCCAGCGAAATTCTTAACGCATGGCCCTATGGGTAGACACGGTGCCATTAAACATTTCTGCAAGCACCGGTTCAATGTCCATACCTCATTTTTTTTATATCGTGGGTATCGAAAAAATCTGCAGCTGTTTTAACGCAGAGAGCGGCTCCCATAAACAATATACTCAATATCAACGTGTATCTAATGCCAATGTAAAATGCAGATATAAAACATAGGAGATTCTGCAGTTGCTAGAAATACTGAGACGCACACACACAAAACGCTGCAGGAACTCTGAATTCAGAGAGTAACTAAGCAGCGGAGTACACAGGCTAGGCATGCGGAAGGGGCTCTGCCAAAACGTTTTCTATGTATTCCTCTCCAAAATTTCTGCCTGATCTGTTGATTTCCTCCTGTGTTTTGCTGAAATTAACCACCATTTTTTTTTTGATCAACCAGTTTCCAAATGCTTCTAATCTTTCACTTTTAACCACATCGTGCTGGTCTTATTCGTCCTCCTCCTCTGGACTCCATCGCTCTCTGGAGCCCCTGACTCAATCTGGCAAATCTTCGGTTTCTGACTCTACACCATCGAAGATTCACTCGCGAGTCTGCTGTCAGACTTTAGAGGTGCATTGCTTTGCGAGACCACAGGTTCGTTTACTGTGAGTGTCGCTTTAAGTGGCTGAGTGAGGCGGGGCTGTGACGTTAGACACAAGCTGCGGCAGCCTGAGGGAGCGGGAGAGGGAGAGGGAGACAAGCTGTTGGAACTTCAGCGTGTGACTGCTATAGGCTACAACTCTTCCATGCCCAAAAAGTTGGGTTAATCTGATCATCGGCACGCAGTGCACAACGGATGTGTGACAGTCACTTCGTATAATCCATATGTGTGGATTTGCTGGAGTATCCTGTGGTGTCACTTTTGTTGTCCCTTACCTGGAATCGGGGTGTTCTGTGGTAACCACTTGAAGACGATATTCTTGTGACTGTCACCTGGTGATATTTCTAAGTGGAATTCGGAACTAATCCACGGATAAGATCTTCGGCGACAGTTATTTCGTTTACCCAGCGTGGAATGTGTGTGGAATTCTTCGTAATTGCCTTCTCTCTACATTTTCGTGTGGATTTATAAATCTCTCCTCTCACTCAATTATTCCGTGGATTACTGAACTTTTCCACGTTACCATCTGAAGACTTTAAGCATTGTTTCCCAAGCTTGATAGTCTAGGAGCTATATATACGCATAACACTGTTAATTGCTGTTTATTTCGTTCAATCTTTTAGATTTGGAGCAGATACTAATGAAGATCGTGGTTTTAACATGGAAACCAGACTCCGTTAGTGATCTGTTGCTGCTGGTAGGTAACAATTGCAACAACCCGGCTGTCTGAGGCACAGTCCTTTAAAATTGGTGAAAATGACCCAAAACATTCAAAAGAGCAGGGAAGAAGGAGTTTAACCAACTTCGTCTGGAGCCCTGAAGAACGTCACAACCACAGTGAGCTCATCGCCTTGTTCAGCCCGGAGAAAATCATGCAGCAAATTCATGCAGTTGTATAAGATGATGAGAGGCATTGGTCGTGTGGATAGTCAGAGGCTTTTTCCCGGGGCAGAAACGGCTAACACGAGGGGGAATAGGTTTAAGCTGCTTGGAAGTAGGTACAGAGGAGATATCAGAGACAGGTTTTTTAAACAAAGAGTGGTGTGTGAGTGAAATGCACTGCCAGCGACTGTGGTAGAGGCGGATACAATAGGGTCTTTTAAGAGACTCTTGGATAGGTACATGGAGCTCAGGAAAATGGGTGGCTATGCGGTAGGGTAATTCTAAACAGACCTAGAGTAAGATATATGGTCGGTACAACATTCTGGGCCAAAGCATCGGTAATATGTTGTAGATTTCTGTGATTCTATGAAATTCAAGGGAGATCTCCTATCCGACGGAGTGGTGACTAGTTGCAACCTGTCATCTCAGGGAGGGTGAGAGGGGAACGGCAGGGGTAGATTTTCATATACTGATATGGAACAGAAACATGGGCAGGGAACAGCTGGGCCGAGTGGCCATTCAAGTGAGACAGGGGATTTGATACAGACTGATTTATGTTTCACAGATCCACATTATTAAGCACCAGTCCAGTCTAAGGCTAACATCAACAGAACAGACTCCTCCAATGCTCAGTGACCAGGGTTCAGTCCTGGGTGCGATGAGCAGCCGCAAGAACTGCAGAATCTGACAGTAACAGTCCCTCATGAACCTGCAGCTGCCTTCAGTCACCGTGATGGTGAAACATTTAACACGGAGCTGATTTGAACTTCCTTCCTGATGTGAAGTTGCTGGTGTTGCAGCAGCTGGGATGATTGAGTAAAACTCTTTGCTCACTCCGGACAAAAATGTGGCCTCTATTTATTGTGAACTCACCGGAGCATCACAAGGTGGGTTAACTGAATGAGTCTCTTCGCACACACGGAGCAGGTGAACGGCCACTTCCTAGTGCGAAGCTGTAGATCTCGGTCTTTGGTCTTGGCCCGAAACGTTGACTGCTCATTTACACGGATGCTGCCCGACCTGCTGAGTTCCTCCAGCGTCTTGTACGGGTTGCTTTGACCACAGCATCTGCAGTGGACTTTGTGTTCAAGCGCTGGTGAACTGACAGATAGAGCGGAACTAACGCGCTGTTGTGTTCGAGATTCCCATACACAAATCCTTTTAATTTTCTACACTGTTAAAAGTTTACAAAGCACGTCAGTGTGTGAAGGACAACATTTCAACTCAGGTAATTTTACTCTCCATGGTGCCTTCTGATTAAAACACAGTCACAACTCAAAACAAGTTGGAGGAACAAACCTTCATCATCTAACTGGCCACAGTTCCGGCCTCAGGCACAACATCAATCTCTCTGCTTCCCTCTCTGTATCAAAATAGATCATTCCTCCCCTTCATCAGTCTGCGACTTGGCTCAGTTTGTCTGTCTCCTTCGCGTTCTGAGCATGCGCCACACACCCACTGAGATCACATTTTATTTACACGGCTGTGACTGGAGACTTTCTGATTATTATGCCCCTCCCGGCATTTGACGGTGGTAAACTCAGAGTCAGCAATGGTATTGGCCCTCAGGAGAAGGTGATTAGGCTTTTTCGTTGGAGATCGGTTAACTGCCGGCAGTGTGCGTCTGGATGAGTGGGTCGTTTTCAGACTGGAAGGAGGTAGCGTTTGGAGTTCCCCAGAGATCAGTCCCTGACCACAGTTGTTCACAGTTTAATGTCCTGGCGGAGGCAGCGAGATGTGAGATGTCCCAGTCTGCTGGTGACGCAGAAAGAGTGGAGTTGGGGGAGGGGAGGCTATTCACATGCAATTTCGTAGCTTTGCAATCAGTACATAGTGCACTGTGGGGCTGCAGTGGCAGGTTCCAATCTGCGAATTAAATTTGCTGACTACACTACACTGACTGGCCTAATCTCAGATAATAACGAGGCAACCGACAGAGAAGAAGTCATCACCCCGACACAGTGGTGTCAAGAAAACAACCTCGCCCTCATTGTGACAAAAACACAGGAGCTGGTTGTGGATTACAGGAGGAATGCAGACAGGGACCAAATTCAACATTTCCAAGACTGTTATTGACACAAAATGCACATTTTAATATTGATAATGACACAATGTATTTTATATATCGATAATGACATAAAACATATCTATAGATTGTTATTGATAGAGAATTGTATAATTTGTGTTCAGTGTGTTATCTGAACGTACTTGCCTGTGATGCTGCCACAAGTCAGTGTTTCTCTGACCCTGTACCTTCCCGTACTTGTGCACTTGGCAATAAATTCAACAGGACCTGAGAAATCTCAGTGAGATTTGATTAGTGATGATCATCTTGGCAGCTCGGTAGGTCGAATGTATGAAACATTACACTGTTAAGTGCAAAACCGTGAACAGTGTTGATGATCAGAGGGATCTTAGATTCCAAGTTCATCGCTCCCTGAAAGAGACTGCACAGATTGACCGGGAGGTTAAGATGGCAAATGACGTGGTTGTCTTTATTAGTTGAAGCACTGAGTTCAAAAGTCGGGAAGTTGTGTTGCGCCTGTTCCGAGCCTGCGGTCGTACTGTGACTGTTTCTTTAAGAGCGCCGGCGTGAGGAGGCGGGACTATGACGTCAGTCACAGGCTGACAGCGCTGACTGAACCATAAGAGAGAGAGAGAGAGAGAGATCTGCAGACAGGCAGTCGACCAGTCTAAAGAGAGAGAGAGAGAGAGACTGGAAAAGCTGATCGCTTCAGTTAGTCGCAGCAGATGCTTGGAACTCTCCTATGCCCACAAGAGTGGGTTGATCATCGGTACACGGAACCACAACGAATGTGTGTGGCTGTCACTTCGTATAATCCATAGGAGTGGATTTTAGAATATATTGTGTTAACCCTTGCCTGGGTATGTTGTGTGGTAACCCCTGGAAGACGGTATTCCTGTGACAGGTCACGTTCGCTGATAACTCGTCTGTGGACGGATTCAGCGGATAAGAACCTCGTCGATGGTTATTTTGAAGTAACGGCCTTTTCTCTACGTTTCACCCTGGATCACAAATATCTCTCTCCCATCATTTATTCCGTAGATTACTGAACTCTCCTACTTTACCATCTCAAGATTCTAAGCTTTGTTCCCTCAGGCTCGATAGTCTGGGAGTTATATTTACACATATTATTTACATAACTTTATTTCGTTAAGTTACTATATTATGAGTAGATGCTAATAAACAGAGTGCTATTAACATCAAAACCAGACTCCAGTGTGAACTCTATTGCTGTTGGTTCGTTTCTAAAACGTTACAGTTCGTAACACAGTTTTATAAAACTAGTTAGACCACATCTGGAGTGTTCCATACAGTTCTGGTCGCCCCCATTCTCGGAAGGATGTCGGGGCTTTGGTTAATTACGTGATATTTATCTTATATTAAATCACAATCGTTAAAATCTATTGTTATGAATTAGGTTCTACTGCTACCGCAGAGACAACGAATTTCATGACATATGCCGGTGCTATTAAACCTGATTCTGATATTGATATGGGAGACCCACCACCGGTCACCTGATCCCAGTTACCGCAGATCATAATGTGAGATTGAAGCCTTTTCCATATATTTCCATTCCACAGAAATGACAACAGTTTTCTGGATGGAATCCACTTACTTTTTCTTTAATAGGTCGTATTCATGCTGTGAAAATGAGGATTTACCTAGATTTTTATATATTTTCCAAAATATACCTATCTTTTTAACTAAAAGAAAATTCGATCAAATTGACTCACTTATTTCTTCCTTTATTTGGAACAATAAGAGTCCAAGAATTAATAAGTATCATTTACAAAAATCTGAAAAAGATGGTGGACTTGCACTTCCTAATGTAAGAGTATTATTGGGCTGTGAATATTAGACAATTATGTTTTTGGTTATATTGTCTTGATAAGAACCAAAATCCATTGTGGGTTTATTTGGAATTAAAAACAGTTAAACAATTTCATTTAATTTCAATATTAGGAACTCCATTACTTTTACAGCTCTCTAAAATTCGAAATTTAAATCTTTGCCCGGTTATTAAACAATCCCTACGGATTTGGGTTCAGTTTCGTTTTTTAAAAAAATTAAAACAATTTAAGATGACTAGTTTTTTACATCGAAACTTCTCATTTATACCTTGAACAACTGACCCCATTTTTCTCCTATGGAAAAATAAAGGGATCCATTCTTTTACAGATTTATTTTGTGATGGTCCATTATGATCTTTGAAGAGTTAATTAACAAATTTTCTCTCGCTCATACACATTTTTTGCAATATGTTCAGTTTAGACATTTTTACAACAATATTTACCTAAGATTCCTTGTTTCCAAGAATCTGATATGTTGGATACCATTTTGAAATTGAATCCCTTTGTGAAAGGTTCAATTGGCAGAATTTATAATTTATTTTTCTTACGAAACGAGAACCTATCACTCAAGATTAAACAAGATTGGGAGAGAGAACGTAATATGACCTTTGTTAATGAAGATTGGCTTCGAGTTTTGAAAAAATGTAAATTCCTCTTCTGAATGTGCCAACTATTGTTTAATTGAATTTAAAACTGTTCACCGTTATTATTTAACAAAGGGGAGACGATCTAAAATATTTCCTAGTGTAGACAAATGCTGAGATAGATGTAAAACTGAAGTAGCTACTTTGTCACATATGTCCTGGTCATGTTCTTCATTAAAATCGTTTTGGAAATCTTTTTTTTCTACAAGTTCTAAAGCTCTGAAAATTAATTTACAACCAAATAGATTGACTGTTCTATTTGGAATAGTTCCGCATCATATTCAGGGTATTTCATCTTCAGATCAACATGTAATTGCATTTGTTACACTACTGACAAGAAGGGCTGTTTTATTAAAATGGAAAGATATTTCTTCCCCTACATTAATTGAATCGTTTTCTCAAGGAATGTTATGTCTTAGTTAGGAAAAAATAGTAGAACATTTGATCCTCGATTCGGTTTAGAGAGAAGATGGGGCTCTTTTGCCAAATATTGTCATTTAATTTGAATTATGCTATATGGTTTCCGTCCGATTTTATTTTTTATATAAATGTGATATGACGGTTGATGATTCTTTTTAAAAAAAAATTAGATGATGGTCAAACGTATTGCTCCGGTGGGTTCATTCCTAATGGATTTTCCCCCTTTTTTTGCGGTTACTGGGTTTTTCCCGAGTTAGATGGGATACTTTTTTCCTTTATTTTTCTATATATATATATTTCCACTCTTATATTTTACGATCAGTTTTTTTCAGCTTTGTTAATTGTATGCATATTAATCTATTGACGTTTTATATCATTTTATAGCTGTAGAAGATTATGTATCAATAAAAAAGATTCTAAAAATGAAAAATGAAATCGACAAAACAATCACTAGACATATGGTGCAGAGTCACGTCGAGTTACATTGTGAGTTCGAGTCCATTTTATCATTCATTTGGCTTGTAACTGTAGACAGGAAACCGTCCTTGAGCCGGGTGTTACCCGCTTTAAGGCTTTTGTATCTCTTCCCCGATGTGGGAGCTGGTTTGCAGCAAGAATGTCCAGGTAATGAGGTTCTTTGACTACATGGCCTGCTTTTCCGAGGCAGGGGAAGTGTAGGAAGAGTCCATGGAGGGGAGGCTTGTTTCTCTGATGTTCTCTGCAGTTCCTTGCAGTCATGGGCAGAGCAGTAGCCATACGAAGGCGTGAAGTATCGACAAGAAGCTCAGAGACCTTGGCCTTCACCCTGCCTTGTGTAGCTGGATCCTGGACTTCCTGTCAGATCGCCGGCAGGTGGTAAGAGTGGGCTCCCTCACCTCTGTCTCTCTGACCCTCAGCACACTTACCCCACACGGGTGCCTCTTTGCCCCCTCGTTTACTCTCTGTATTCTCCTGACGTGTCGCCACCCACAGCTCCAATCTGTTAATTAAATTTGCTGACTACACTACACTGGCTGGCCTAAACTCAAATAATAACGAGGCAGCCTACAGAGAAGAAGTCATCACACCGACACAGTGTTGTCAAGAAAACAACCTCTCCCTCATTGTGACAAAAACAAAGGAGCTGGTTGTGGATTACAGGATGAATGGAGACAGGAACCAAATTCAACATTTCCATGTCTGTTATTGAGACAAAATGCACATTTTAATATTGATCATGACACAAAGTATTTTATACATTGCTAATGACATAAATCATATTTACAGATTGTTACTGACAGAGAATCGTATAATTTGTGTTCCGTGTGTTAACTGAATGTACTTGCCTATGATGCCACAAGTTAGTGTTTCTCTATCCCTGTACCTTCCCGTAATGGTCCAATTGGCAATAAATTCAACAGGACCTGAGAAATCTCAGTGAGATTTGATTAGTGATGATCATCTTGGCAGCTCGGTAGGTCGAATGTGGAGAGACAGTACACTGTTAAATGCAAATCCCTGAACAATGTCGATGATCAGAGGGTTTTTAGACTCGAAGTTCATCGCTCCCTGAAAGAGACTGCACAGATTGATCGGGTGGTTAAGAAGGCAAAAGACATGGTTGTCATTATTAGTTGGAACATTGAGTTCAAAGGTCGGACTGTGACTGTTTCTTTAAGAGCGTCGGTGTGAGGAGGCGGGACTATGACGTCAGTCACAGGCTGACAGCGCTGACTGTGGACTGAACAAGAGAGCTGAGGCTTGGAACTCTCCTATGCCCACAAGAGTGGGTTAATCATCGGTACACGGAACCACAACGAATGTGTGTGGCTGTCACTTCGTATAATCCATAGGAGTGGGTTTTGGAATATCTTGTGTTAACCCTTGCCTGGGTATGTTGTGTGGTAACCCCTGGAAGACGGTATTCCTCTGACAGGTCACTTTCGCTGATAACTCGTCTGTGGACGGATTCAACGGATAAGAACTTCGTCGACGGTTATTTTGAAGTAACGGCCTTTTCTCTACGTTTCACCCTGGATTACAAATATCTCTCTCCCATCATTTATTCCGTGTATTACTGAACTTTCCTACTTTACCATCTCAAGACTCAATGCTTTGTTCCCTCACGTTCGATAGTCTGGGAATTATATTTACACATATTTACACATTACACTGGTAACTTTCCTTTATTTCGTTGTTACTATATTATAAGTCGATACTACTAAAGACAATGGCTTTAACATCAAAACCAGACTCCAGTGTGAACTCTATTGCTGCTGGTTCGTTTCTAAAACGTTACAGCTCGTAACACAGTTTTATAGAACTAGTTAGACCACATCTGGAGTGTTTCATACAGTTCTGGTCGCTCCCATTCTCGGAAGGATGTCGGGGCTTTGGACAGGGCGCAGAAGAGGTTTACCAGGACACTGCCTGGATTAGAGGGCATGAGCTATAACGAGAGTTTGGACAGACTTGTGTTGTTTTCTCCAGAGCGGCGCAGGCTGGGGTGAGAGTGGATGGACGTTTATAAGATTACGAGAGGAATAGATAGAGTGGACAGACGATATATTTTTCCTGGGGGTTGAAATGTCTAATACATTTAAGGTGAGAGGTGATGTGAGCGGCAAGTTTGCTTCTTTCCACAGACGAATGAGTAGCTGGATGGGGGCCTGGGTGGGGGCGGTGTCACCAATCCCGACACGTGATTCCGTTTGCCCCTCCCATTTAACCGCAGATGGGCAACATCTGCGCGTCTGTTACTCAGGCCCCGCCTCCCGATGATGTAACAATCTGTTCGCGCATGTTCACAGTCTCCGGGTGGACGGTGTTATCCTCTCCGCTCAGAGCTGAAGTGGGTCGGTGGTGTGTTCGGGAAAGACTTTCGTCTCTTCCGTCGGGATCACTGTCTGCGGGCCGAAGATATCACTTTCCCATCGGTGTGTATTGAGACCGATCCCGAGCGGGGAGATCCGATGTTGGCCGTGAGCCCCGAACTGAGGGCCAGTTAATCATCTATTTTCCAGCTATCTAGGCTCGTCAGAAATGTGTCGACTCCACTTAATCTGCATTGAACGATCCAAACCAGGAGCCCAGGCTGTCTGTTTCCTCAGAATTGAAATGGAAGTCCGGCCGACAGGTCACGTGAGGCTGTGTGCCGCAGATTCGCCCCGCCCTCCGCTTTGTGATGCCAGATCACGTGGTGTGATTTTGGCCACTGAGCTCCATTAACTTCCCCGAACTCGTCTCGCTTCCTGAGGCTCCTCGCGTTTGTCCTGGAGCTTTATGGCTGTTTTGTCTTCTCCCGGACTGGGGTGGGTGAGAAAGGAGAACGTCCCAGGTTCTGGGGATCTTTGATTTCACTGCCTGCTTTACTGAGGGACTGGGAAGTCTCGGGGGGAGAATGGTTTCTGTGATGTGCTGATCTGTATCCAAAGGTCGCTGCCGTTTCTCACAGTCACAGGCGGAGCAGTTACCATGCAGAGCGTGAGGTGTCCGGATGGGAATCTTTCTATGGTGTGTTGATAAAAATTTGGTGAGGGTCAAAGTATATATGACAAAGTTCTTGTTGTTTCTTCTAACTTTGTGATTTTTGAATTTTTTATACAGTAGTATGTATCATTAATTCAGTAGCTCTGGTGTGTTCTGACGTCTCCGGAACGGCTTTTTCGTGTTTACAGTAGGATTAGACCCGTGAGTCTGGCGTTCAAACTGTCTTTGGAAATTCCCCCACCCCTCACTGTCACCAGTCTGTCATTCGGTGAAAATCAAGCAGAATCTCAAGTTGCTGGAGATCTGCACTAAAAACTAAATGTTTGAAATCATTCTGACAAAACGTCATTAACCTGAATTGTAAAGTTTGTTCCTCTCCCCGCAGCTGTTCCTTATTTGTTGAGCGTTTCTGGTAATTCCAGCTTCTATTTATTACGTTCTTTTATTCTTTTATTACATTCACCCTGGACTGGTTTATATTTCCTGAAATGGACCTGATTTAACCTGGAAATGGAAATCACTCATCTGTGATAGTAGATCAGTAAAGGAAGCACAACTTTTCCCTGTCAATTATCCTGGTACCATTTTGTCTGTTATTCCTGGAAATGTGTTCAGTACAGTTGTTGCTAACGAGGTTCACATGAATAATCTCAGGAGTGATCGGCTTTATGTATGCGGAGCATTTGATGTTTCTGGACCTGGAGTTCAGAGGGATGGTGGGGGTGGAGTTCAGAGGGACGGTGGCGATGGTGGGGGATGTATGGTTAAGTAAACCTACCGAATGCTGAAAAGTCTGGAAACAGTGGACACGGAGAGGATGTTTCCATTAGACAGAGAATCTGTGATCTGACAGCACAGTCTCAGAATAAAGATGCTTCCCGTTAAAATTCATTTGAGTAACTTTTTTTGCCAAAAGGTGTCTGAAGTGTAGAATTTGTTGCCACAGAGTTTGCCTGAGGCTGCCATTTGGGTATATTTATGACGGAGATTAATATATTCAAGATTGCTAAGTAGCTACAGGGTTACAGGAGGAAGGCAAGAATATGGTGTTGGAATAAAAATCAACCATGGTTGAGTGGTGGAGCAGATGGGATGGATCAAATCACCTAATTCTGTTCCTTATGTCTTACCATAACTGAATGATGCCTCCTTCTGATCCCATATCGTTTTGTGTCATGTGAGGGACAATAACCGATTGTTCACTGAGATCATTACTGTATTGCCTTCAATGTTTAAATTTCAGTGAGATTTGTTCTTAGTAACATTAAGCAGACATGTTTGGATCTACTTTTTATTGTTAATGTGCTTCATTCTCTCTCTGGTTAAAGTTAGACCTGCGGTGCGAGGTTTATTGGAAGAAAAACCGCAACTGGAAGCAAACCACGACTGAAGATGAGGGAACAGCAACAAATGAACCAGCCCGAGGACTGAGAGCATCAACTGGAGAGGACCCATCTGACTCAGTGATTCAGTCAGGAGAAAGTTTGGTGAGTCTCATTCACTCAAACACTGGTCCTTTAGACATCACATACCTGTACAAGGGAAGGTAGGAGATGGCGGGAGTGAAACTGAATGTGCCCAGAAGAACCAGTTATGCCTCTGTCAATTGCAATCACTGCAGGTCTGGTACAGTGCTTCCAGCAGCCCAGCCCTTTAAAACCACTCCCAATCTGTGGAAATCGAATCCGGAGAAAGTCACTTAGAGACTATATAAGTACAAACCGTTTATTCCAAGTAACCGGGGCTTACTCAGTTACTCGCTCAAACAGGAACAGTCGATGTCTGTTCCCACTCAATTCACTAACTGACCAACAATTCCCCTTACACCCCAGATATATCCATCCAGATACTCCCCACCCAAGACAGGCTGGAGCCAAAGCTACTTACTGCATGACAGCCCCTAAAGACAAATTACAAAACAGTCATAATGGCTTACACACACAAAACAAACTGACGCTGTCCTATCTCCACACATGATTGCACAAGGAGATATTCATCCTGAAGCCCTAGCTAGCTACCCTCAAGAAGAAATATGGCTCAGCATGGCTTAGTACATCTGTTGATCATCAGCAGTTTCTGTCAGAAAAACAGGCTGCTATTGTTTAACAAAGTGTTAACCCTTTTACCTTCTTTGATGTTAAAACCACTGTCTTTATTTGTATCTACTTATTATATAACAAATTAAGCACAATAACCAAAACTTAAAGGTGTTACGAGTACACATAAGTGTAAATATAACTCCCAAACCAATGAGCTCAGGGAATACCAAGCTTTAAGTCTTGAGATGGTGAAGTATGAAAGTTCAGTTCATACACAGAATTAATGACGAGAGAGAGATATTGGTAATCGAAGGTGAATGTCGGGAGAAGGCAATTACGTTGAATTCCATAAATTCCGCAGTGGTAAAACAGGAAAACAGTCGCCGTAGGTCTTATCCGTCGTCGTTCTAAATCCACATACGAATTATCACTAAAAGTAGCTTATCACAGGAGTACTGTCTGCAAAGGGAATGACCACCCAGGTAGGGGTTGACACACAGGTAGATTCTGCAAGGTACTCCCAATCCAGATCCAACACACAAAGTATTACCGACAGTGATTTCCACAGAGTATCCCTTCTCACAAGTGTTTACCACATAACACACATTGACATTACATACCTGTACAAAGGAAGGTAGGAAATAGTTGGAGTTGGAGAATGTGCCCTGAAGAACCAGTTATGCCTCTGACAGACCCAGTTACAATCACTCCAGGTCTGGTAATGTGCTTCCAGCAGGCCAGCCCTTTGAAACCACTCCCATTCCCTCACAGTGGTTACTCTTGCATCTTCTGAAGTCGCTATTGGTCAGTTCTGAGTGGGGAGAGGGAAAGAGAGGGGAGTGTTTATACTGACTGTCTTTCAAAAAAAGTAATTGTTTGAACTTGCTGCAAACTCTGTACCCATACCCTGTACTTTCTCAACTAAATTATTGACGTAGATGACCAGTAGCAATGGGTGTAACCCCAGGAATCATCACTAAGCACGGGACTCGAGTCCAAGAGACTCTCAGGGTCGGTGAGTGGCAGATTCAGCTGTGTGACTCTGTGAGGTTGGGTCCTGGGATATCAGTTTTTGATCCAAGTAAAATTGGTGGAAATCAAGCAGAATTTCAAGTTGCTGGAGATCTGCACTAAAATCTGAAAATGTTTGAAGTCATTCTGATGAAACGCTATTAACCTGAATTGTAGATCCCACAGCTGTTCCTTACCCGCTGAGTGTTTCTGGTAATTCCAGTTTCTTTTTATTACATTTACCCAGGACTGATTTGTACTTCCTGAAATGGACCTGATTTAACCTGGAAATGAAAATGACTCGTCCTGTGATAGTACATCAGTAAAGAAAGCACAGCTTTTCCCTGTCAATTATCTGGTACCATTTTGTCTGTTATTGCTGGAAATGTGTTCAGTACAGTTGTTGCTAATGAGGTTTACATGAACAATCTCAGGAATGATCAGCTTTATGTATGAGGAGCATTTGATGGGTCTGGGCCTGTGCGCAATGGAGTTCAGAGGGACGGTGGTGGTAGTGGAAGGATGTATGGTTAAGTAAACGTACCAAATGCTGAAAAGCCTGTATACACTGGAAAGGGAGGGGAGGTTTCCATTAGACAGAGTCTGTGATCTGACAGCACAGTCTCAGAATAAAGATACTTCTCTTTAAAACTGAGATAAGAAAAAAATTTTGGCTAAAAGATGTCTGATCTGTGGAATTTTTTGCCGTAGAGGTTGGTTGAGGATGCCATTTGGGTATATTTATGACAGAGATTAATATATTCATGATTGCTAAGTAGCTTCAGTGTTACTGGAGGAAGACAGGAATATGTTGGAATAAAAATCAGCCCTGGTTGAATGGTGGGCAGACCAGATGGATTGAATCACCTAATTCTGTTCCTGTGTCATATATCTTACCATGATTGAATGATGGCTCCTTCTTATCCCATATCATTCTGTAACATGTGAGGGAAAATAAAAGATGGTTCACAGAGATCATTAAATCTGCCTTCAGTGTTTAACTGTCAGTGAGTGCTGTTCAGAGTAACATTAAGCAGAAATGTTTGGTTCTCCTTTTTATTGTTAATGTGCTTCATTATCTCTGTGGTTAAAGTTAGACCTGTGGTGAGAGATTTATTGGAAGAAAAACCGCAACTGGAAGCAAACCACGACTGAGGACGTGGGAACAGCAACAAGTGAACCAGCCCGAGGACTGAGAGCATCAACTGGAGAGAACCCATTTGACTCGAAGATTCCAGTGATTCAGTCAGGAGAAAGTTTGGTGAGTCTCATTTACTCAAACACTGGTCCTTTAGACATTACATACCTGTACAAAGGAAGGTAGGAAATGGTTGGGAGTGAGACTGAATGTGCCCAGAAGAACCAGTTATACCTCTGTCAGAACCAGTTGTGAAGAAGCCCTCCCAATGTTCCCTTTAAACTTTTCGCCCTTCACCCTTAACCCCTGTCCTCTGGTTTTTTTCTCCCCTAGCCTCAGTGGATAAAGCCTGCTTGCATTCACTCTATCTATACCCATCATAATTTTATATACCTCTATGAAGTCTCCGCTCATTCTTCTATGCTCCAAGGAATAAAGTCTTAACCTGTTCAACCTTTCTCTGTAACTCAGTTCTCAAGTCCTGTCAACATCCTCATAAACCTTCTCTGCACTCTTTTAACCTTATTACTATCCTTCCTGTAATTCGGTGACTAAAACTGCATACAATACTCCAAATTCGGCCTCACCAATGCCTTATACAATCTCACCATAACATTCCAACTCCTATTCTCAATACTTTGATTCATAAAGGCCAATGTACTAAAAGCTCTCTTTACTACCCTATCTAGCTGTGACACCACTTTTAGGGAATTTTGTATCAGTATTCCTAGATCCTTCTGTTCTTGTGCACTCCTCAGTGCCCTACCATTTACCCTGTATGTTCTACTTTGTTTTTTCCTTCCAAAGTGCAATACCTCACACATGTCTGTATTAAACTGCATCTGCCATTTTTCAGCCCATTTTTCTAGCTGGTCCAGATCCCTCTGCAAGCATTGAAAACGTTCTTCACTGTCCACTACTCCTCCAATCCTTATATCATCAGCAAATTTGCTGATCAAATTTACCAAATTATCATCCAGATCATTGATATAGATGGTAAATAACAATGGACCCAGCACTGATCCCTGTGGCACACCACTAGTCACAGGCCACCACTCAGAGAAGCAATCCTCCACTACCACTCTCTGACTTCTCCCATTGAACCAATGTCTAATCAAATTTACTACCTTACCATGTATACCTAGTGACTGAATCTTCGTAACTAACCTCCAATGCGGGACTTTGTCAAAGTCCTTACTGAAGTCCATACAGACAACATCCACTGCCCTGCCTTCATCCACTTTCCTTGTAACCTCCTCAAAAACCTCTAATAGATTTGTTAAACATGACCTACCACACATAAAGCCATGTTGACTCACCCTAATAGGTTCCTGTCTATCTAAATGCTTGTAGATCCTATCTCTTGGTACTCCTTCCAATAATTTACCCACTACCAATGTGAAACTTACTGGCCAATAATTTCCTGAATTACTTTTAGAGCCTTTTTTATAAAACAGAACAACATGAGCTATCCTCAAATCCTCTGGCACCTCTCCCGTAGGTAACGAAATTTAAAATATATCTGCCAGGGCCCCTGCAATTTCAACACTGGTCTCCTTCAAAGTCCAAGAAAATACCTTGTCAGGTCCTGGAGATTTATCTACTCTGACTTGCCTCAAGATAGCAAGCTCCTCTTCTATCTGAAAAGGTTCCATGACCTCACGAATTGTTTGCCTTATTTCCATTGACTCCATGCAAGTTTCCTTTGTAAATACAGGTGCAAAAAAAAACATTTAAGATCTCCCCCATTTCTTTTGGTTCCATAAATAGCCGACAACTCTGATCTTCAATAGGACCAATTTTATCCCTTACTATCCTTTTGCACTTAACATACTTGTAGAAGCTCTTGATTATCCTTCATCCCGACTGCCAAAGCAACCTCATGTCTTCTTTTAGCCCTCCTGATTTCTTTCTTAAGTATTTTCTTACTTTTTGTATACTCCTCAAGTACCGATCCCTGTTTCTTATACATGTCATACATCTCTCTCCTTCTTCATCAGTTCCAATATCCATCGAGAACCAAGGTTCCTTATTCTTATTCACTTTGCTTTTAATCCTGAGACTTTGTTCCCAGGGTGTCCTCATGGGCCGTCCAGAAATGATTTCAGCTGGTGACAACCCTGTTTTCCCCTGTGGGGTAATTATGTTGTGGTTTTTTGTGCCTTACAAATGACCAGGAAACGCAGAAGATTCTTCAAGAAGGGTTAAACTTTAATTTGCAAATCAAAGCTGAGACAGTCATTGAGCTAGTCGCTGATTGCCCACCGATCTCTGGACACAGCATTTTTTATAGTATTTGTCCAGTTGTATTAGCATATGTAATCGATCTATAGTTGCATATTACACGTACTACACATGCATCATGTCCCTATTGTTCTTATCAATTGGCTTAATCATGTTCTAATCTACATCTCTTAGCTACCTCTCATTAACACACCATTGTCTTCTACATTCCTGAGACTTCATTCTACTAAATTGACATGCATAGCAAACTGACTAGTTACACAGCAAATGATACAAGTTTTATACTCCATAATATTTTTATACTCCAATACTCCAATATATCCCCCCTTTCTCGCACAGAGAAAGAAGACTAAGAGTCCGCGCACAAAAGCCTCAATAAACTCAAGCATTTATTCCCAAATCTCGGGTAAACTATAATTTTCTGCGCCAAGACCTCAAAGTATTCTCTCCCTGCTACCCTGGGCCGCTGAGCCAAAAACCTGTCCCCTTGTACCTGAGACAGGGAAAAAGACTCTGAAGCCCTTACAATCTACTCCCACACTGTCGTTTTGCTCTTGTTCATCCTGCAGGTGTTGCAGGCTGTAACGATACATTTTCGGTGTTTCTTTCTCCACTAAGCTTGCTTCAGTAATTGCCACGAGCATCGGAAATTGTTTGGTTGCAGCACACACTACAAGAGATTTGAGACAAGGAAGAAAACAGCACAGCACAAGCGCACAGCTCAACAATTAATACTGACAGTTATTGCAATTTTAGTCAGCCATGCTCCCCATGCTCCGAGTCTACTTTTCAACCAACCAAAGAACTGATGTTCAAATCCTGCATTCTGTTTGACCTCCAACCGCAGATACTTTAGTTTATTCATTGCCCTGGTGAAAGACCCTTCTGGGCTAGTATTGTTCGGTATGAAAGTGCAGCATTGTTCTCCAAACATTACACACACACCCCCTTTTTCTGCCAAAAGCCAATCCAGTACCTGTCTGTTTTGCCACGCCATCCTGGTAGTTGCATCTAGCTGTTGCCCTAAGGCTGCCAGTGTATCATCGGTGTAGTTGATGAATCTCTGCTGATTATAGTATATATAGTTTATCCATTCAACATTTTTGCTGACCCCTATCACAGGTATGATAGCTTCCCAGCCTGCAGCAATCTCATGCAGTATCAGGCATGTCATTCGATTAGTTTGCATGCGGTAACTCATCAATGCTAACGGTAAAGCATCAACCCAATTAAGTTTAGTGTCTGCACAAATTTTATTTAGTTTGGCTTTCAGGGTTCCATTAATTCTCTCTACCATGCCCTGTGACTGAGGGTGGTATACATATCCAAATCTTTGCTTTATCCTCAGTGCCTGTAGTACCAATTTGACCACTTTCTGGATAAAAGCTGAACCATTGTCAAAGCTAAATTCTGTAGGTATTTCAAACCTTGGGATCACTTCATTTGTCAGAAGTTTTACCCACTGTCTTTGCCCCTTGAGCTCTTGAAGGTACTGCCTCCACCCATCTGCTAAATTGATCGATTACTACCAGCATGTATCTTTTCCCTCTCGCTGTCTTTATCATATCTATGTAATCAATCACTAGATGTTTAAATGGTCCCTCAGGTACAGGAATGTGACCTATTGGGGTTGTAATTCCCTTCCGAACATTATCCTGTGCGCATACCTCGCACTGTGACAAGACAACGTCCACTGAAGCCTGTAAATGAGGTGACCAAAAACCATCCTTTATTTTCTTTATCACTTCCCCCAATGCACAATGGTCAATCCCATGCGCTTCTGAAATCAGAATCGTCAGTAGAGGGGTGGGCACTACCAACAAACCGTCTTCTGTGCTCCACAAGCCTTCTGGGTTCTGCTTGGCTCCCCTTCCGTCTCCACATTGTCTGTTCTGCCAAAGTTGCCTTACCTTGTATTTCAATTAGGTCCTCTACCTCGGGTTCTGGAGTTAGGCTTACCTGGGAGGCAATGACAGCAGATGTTCACCCAGATGCTTTTCTGGCTGCCTCGTCCACAGCTTGATTTCCCTTTGTTATTACATCATTTTCCTTTTTATGTGCCTGATGTTTTACTATAGCCAATGCTTTAGGTTTCATTATAGCTTTTATTAAGTCGAGAATTTGCTGACAATGTTGTATGGGATCTCCGCTACTTTTTTTAAAACCTCTCTGCTTCCGCACTGCCTCGAGCAAATGGCAAACGCCATGAGCATATGCAGAATCAGTATAGATGTCTACTTTCTCACCTTCCATCATTTCTCACGCAGCTGTCAGGGCTTTGATTTCCGCTAGTTGGACGGAACACGGTTGGAGACAGGACTCCATCCTAATAATCTTATACCTCCACTGATCCTGCTGTACTACCGAGAACCCTGCATGATTTCCATCATAATCCCTATAACAAGAGCCATCTACGAACAGAACCTTTTTATCTGCATCCTCTAGAGGTTCTGACCGTCAATCTGCACTCAATTTGGCAAATGCCATTGTCTTCCCTACACAATCATGGGGTTCTCCTTCATAGTCCAAAGGGCCAAAATCGACTATATTACTGGTAGTGCATCTCTGTATTGATATGTCAGGAAATGTCAATAGCATCTGATCCACTGCTATCCTGGCTGGCGTTAGCACAAATTTCCCTCTTTCCAACAATTATGCTACTTTGTGGTGTGTGGACAGAGTCACAGGATAGCCCAGGGTGACAAGTGACGCCTTTTCATATGCATAGTACAGCGCCGCCAATCCCTGATAACAGGGTGGATACCCCTGAGCCACCTCATCTAGTCTCGTACTGTAGTCTGCTATCGGCTGTTTTGCTTTTCCTGTGCCTGTCTCTTGTGTTAAAACCGCTGTGACATAACCCTCCTGTCGGTTGGATACATACAAATGAAAGACCTTCTCGTAGTCAGGCAAAGCTAATGCTGGTGCTGACTGCAATTCCTGCTTAATAGTATTGAAAGCTATCTCCGCCTCTCCATTCCACTGTAAGCCGTTCTTCAAATTTGTATGCCCTGCTTCTTTCATTATCTTTCTCAAAGGTGCCACAATCTCAGCGTATTCTCCTGTCCAATCTGAGCTGTACCCTGCCATTCCCAAAAACGTCATCATCTGCCCTACAGTCTGGGGTTTGGGGGCCTTAGTTATTGCCTCAATCTGATCTGGTGCTCTCGCCTTCACTCCCTTGGATATTACCCTGCCTAGGTACTCCACTTGCTGCGTGCAAAATTGCAGTTTCTTTTTGGATACTTTATGTCCTCCGTATGCCAGCTTCTCTAACAGAGTTATAGTGTCCTGCTCACACTGTTCCTTACTGTGGGAGCAAATCAACAGGTCATCCACATACCGTAACAATGTACTTTCCAATGGCATGCCCTCTAAGTCTGCCTTCAACACCTGATTAAAAATGTGTGGTGAATGTTTAAATCCTTGCGGCATTCTGGTATAGGTGTACTGAGCACCTCTGTAAGTAAATGCAAACAGATACTGACACTGGTCGGCCAGAGGAATGCTGAAGAAAGCCGAACACAAATCAATCACTGAAAAGTAACTTGCTTCTGGTAGGACATTAGTCAAAAGCGTGTGTGGGTTGGGGACTACCGCTGGCCAGTCCTCTACCACATCATTTACCGCTCGCAAATCATGCACCAATCTCCACTTAGATTTATCTGCTTTTAAGACCGGCAGCAACGGGGTATTACATGGACTCTTTGTTCTTTTAAGCACCCCTAATTCAAGCAATCCCTGCACTGTCGATGCTATTTCCTCTTCTGCTTCTGGTCTTAGTGGGTATTGTGGTCTCCTGTGTGGAATTGCTCCTTTTTTCAGCCTTATTTCCACCGGACGAGCTGTTCCCTACGTCCTTGTCAGGCTGTGACCACAGAATAGACGGCAACTCATCTAACCTTTTATCTTTCTGCTGGCCTCTTTCCTTTCCCAGCAAGGGCAGGTGTGGTTGGGGAGTTATTTCGACCTCTCTTACTGTCCCTACCATATCTACACTTACCATTATTTTACTGCAATTGTTGTCTTCTGATACCCACACCTCGGGCATGATTTTCCTCCACACTGTTACGGATTCATACTCTTAACTAAGGGTCCTAAGTCTTTAGACTGATATCCCTTGTTTACCAACACCGTTATGTGGGGCACAGCCTCCGGTATCCTGTACCATTTTTCTTAAAAGGTGTTCCACTTAACTTGTAAAGCTGCCCCTTGCTTTCCAATGATCACAGCTTCCCCTTCCAGGTGCTGTTGGGTACTTGCCTCCAGGTGCCATCTCTCCTCTAACTCCCTGTTCTGAGTCTCGTCAAAAATCACTGTACAATGTAGCTCAGATTTGGACGTGACAGCCCTGGGTAATATAGCCTGCACGCCCTTTTTCCATTTTTCCCAGATTTCCTGAATCTGATCTGCGATGTCTCCTATCCAAAAGACATTAGCCTTCTTGTCTTCTTGCACTATCAATTGAGCCACTGCTCTTTCCACATTCAGCCCATTTCTGGTACATTCTAATTTTAATTCCAATTTCAATAAGGCATCTCTGCCTAACAAATTAATCGGAGTTCCTTTAAATACTAGCACCGGCAAAACAATTTCTTTATTTCCTATTCTGAACTGCACTGGAGCCGTGCACTGTGTCAACTGTGTTTTCCCGGAGAATCCTACCATCTTAATAAAAACTAATTTCCTTTCCCTGCCCGTTCAGCCCTTCGTTTCGTACGAAGCGGTACCCACAGTGATTTACCAACACCACGTGGACTTTTTCTTAACGTCTTTTTAAATTATTTGTACTTACCCTCACTGCAGTGTTCTTGATCAATTCCTTGAGCCTCCTCTGTTAAATCCCAATTCTGGCAGATTCCTGCAGCAGTGGTTCCACACTTCAGAGACTCCAAGACCTCCCCAAAACCGACAGAATTCTTAGTCTAAATTGTCGCAGAAAGCGCTTACCATTTGTTTGGGTGCACCCTTAATTCTGTTAGCCTTGTGGCGTCCCGGAGGACTGGGAAGCATCCCCAATCTGCCGTTTCCTTTCCGCGGGTCTCTTTCCGGTCCTGTTCATGACGCCAATTGTGTTGTGGTTTTTCGTGCCTCACAAATGACCAAGAGACGCAGAAGATTCTTCAAGAAGAAACTTTAATTTGCAAATCAAAGCTGAGACAGTCATTGAGCTAGTCGCTGATTGCACCCAGCCACCCCCCCCCCCCCCCCCCCCGATCCTCGGACACAGCATTTTTTATAGTACTTGTCCAGTTGTATTAGCATATGTAATCGATCTATAGTTGCCTATCACACGTACTACACTTACATCTTGCCACCATTGTTTCTACCAATTGATTTAATCATGTTCTAATCTTCATCTCTCAGCTACCCCTCATTAACACACCTTTGTCTTCTACATTCCTAAGGTTTCATTCTACTAAATTGGGTCCATGCATAGCAAAATAGCAAGCTTCAAAGCTTGACCAAACTAATCTACATCTCTCAGCTACCCCTCATTAAGACACCTTTGTCTTCTACATTCCTAAGATTTCATGCATAGCAAATAGCAAGTCAAAGCTGACTGCATAGTTTTGGTCCAGCAAAATTTATACTCCAATATTTAATACTCCAATACACGTCAAGAAAGACTATTTGTGTGAGAGTGTTTCAGTTACTGGGGGGTGAAGAACCCATGCTGCTCAGCAGGAAGAGGGAATAATACCAATGGAGAGAGTAAACTGAGCCAAGGCACAGATTGGAGACGGCAGAAATGCCCCATTCTTATAGAGACAGGAAGAGCATCAGAGAATTGATGGTCATTCCAGATACCAGCACTCTGCCCAGTCAGGAAATAATTTCTCTGTCCAGCTTGGGTAGAACCTCACTGTAACAGTGTGATACCAGATCAAACCTTGACAACTCAAGTAATCTCAACTGAAATGTTGTCCTAAACCCACTGATGGATTTTGTAAATCTTTTTACAGGTTAAAAATGAGAAGGTATTAGTCTCCAGGAAGCTCAAGCACGGCACAACAGTTTTGATGTCTCTGTCTAGATGTTTAAAAAGTGGAGCAAGGGAACCAATTGACTATCCTTCCTGTTCAGACTGTGGGGAGGGATTCACTTGGGCATTAGACCAACTGGCACACCTGTAATTTACACAGGAGAAAGACCGTTCACCTGCTCAGACAGTGGGAATGGATTCACTCAGTTATCACAATTGAATGTACATCAGCAAGTTCACACTGGGCAAGGCCATTCATCTGTTCTGTGTGTGAGAAGGGGTTCAGACAGTCTTCTCACCTGTGAACATACCAATCAGTTCACACCACACCGGGCAGAGGCCGTTCACCTGCTCACTCTGTGGGAAGGGATTCACTCAGTCATCTGACCTAATGGCTCACCAGCGAGTTCACACTGGGGAGAAGCCATTCACCTGTTCAGTCTGTGGGAAGGGATTCACTCAGTCATCCAACCTACGGAGACATCAGCGAGTTCATACTGGGGAGAAGCCGTTCACCTGCTCAGTCTGTGGGAAAGGATTCACTCAGTCATCCCACCTACTGGAACATCAGCAAGTTCACACTGGGGAGAAGCCATTCACCTGCTCAGTCTGTGGGAAGAGATTCACTAATTTATCCAGCCTACAGAGACATCAGCGAGTTCACACTGGGGAGAAACTGTTAACATGCTCAGTCTGTGGGCAGAGATTCACTAATTTATTCAGCCTACAGACACATCAGCGAGTTCACACCGGGGAGAAGCCATTCACCTGCTCAGAATGTGGGAAGGGATTCACTCGGTTATCTACCCTACTGGTACATCAGCGAATTCACACTGGGGAGAAGCCATTCACCTGCTCAGTCTGTGGGAAGGGATTCACTCAGTCATCTCACCTACGGAGACATCAGCGAGATCACTCTGGAGAGAAGCCATTCAACTGCTCAGTCTGTGGGAAAGGATTCACTCAGTCATCTACCCTACTGGTACATCAGCGAGTTCACACTGGGGAGAAGCCGTTCACCTGCTCAGAATGTGGGAAGAGCTTCACTCATTTATCCAACTTATGGAACCATCAGCAAGTTCACACTGGGGAGAGGCCGTTCAACTGCTCAGTCTGTGGGCAGAGATTCACTAATTTATTCAGCCTACAGAGACATCAGCGAGTTCACACCGGGGAGAAGCCATTCACCTGCTCAGAATGTGGGAAAGGATTCACTCGGTCATCCACCCTACAGGGACACCAGCGAGTTCACACTGGGGAGAGGCCGTTCACCTGCTCAGAATGTGGGGAGAGATTCACTCGGTCATCTGACTTACGGAGTCACCAGCGAGTTCACACTGGGGAGAAGCCGTTCACCTGCTCAGTCTGTGAGAAGGGATTCAACCAGTTAGGTAACCTACAGAGACACCAGCGAGTTCACACTGGGCAGAAGCCATTCACCTGCTTAGTCTGTGGGAAGAGCTTCACTCATTTATCCAACCTATGGAATCATCAGCGAGTTCACATTGGGGAGAGGCTGTTCACCTGCTCAGTCTGTGGGAAAGGATTCACTCAGTCATCTACCCTACTGGTACATCAGCGAGTTCACACTGGGGAGAGGCCGTTCACCTGCTCAGTCTGTGGGAAGGGATTCACTCAGTCATCTACCCTACTGGCACATCAGCGAGTTCACACTGGGGAGAGGCCTTTCACCTGCTCAGTCTGTGGGAAGGGATTCACTCGTTCATTCACCCTACAGAGTCATCAGCGAGTTCACACTGGGGAGAAGCCGTTCACCTGCTCAGTCTGTGGGAAAGGATTCACTCAGTCATCTACCCTACTGGCACATCAGCGAGTTCACACTGGGGAGAGACCGTTCACCTGCTCAGTCTGTGGGAGGGGATTCACTCAGTCATCTACCCTGCTGGCACACCAGCGAGTTCACACTAGAGAGAGGCGGTTCACCTGCTGAGAATGTGGGAAAGGATTCACTCAGTCATCCCACCTACTGGCACACCTGTCAGCTCACAATGGGCAGTGGCCATTGTTATGAATCCCTAGGTTTTGTTTGCTGTGGACTGTCATTTTAAGAGAGAGAGAGAGATTAAGAAGGCAAATGTGTCTGACGCAGCTTGTTTACGTCGCTCGCAGCTTGTTTAGTTTTAACCGAGGACACAAACACAGAGTCAGACGGAGACGAAGGAGGAAAAATGGAAGAATCGAAACCAGGGAACTAGTGGCCAAGGGTCACTGTTCGGAACTTTACTTTGCCCACAAGGGTGGGCTAATTATCGATTCACCGTACTCAAATGTGTGGTTGTCACCTCATTTGATCCATGGCAGTGGATCTGATTTGTGATATCCTGTGGAGACCACTGATGTGTTAACCCTTGCCTGGCTGTGGTTTGGTAATTCATTTGAAGATGATACCCCTTATGATAAGTCACTTCGGGTGATAATTAGTATGTGGATTTGGAAAGATGACAGATAAAATCTACAGCGACTGTTGGTCTCATTTTACCACCATGGAACCTGTGGAATACGACATAATTGCCTTCTCTCAACATTTATCCTGGATTACAAATATCTCTCTCATCACCTATTCTGTGGTTGAACTGAACTTTCATACTTTCCCATCTCAAGACTCAATGCCTTGTTTCCCCCGAGCTCAATAGTTTGGGAGTTGTATTTATACACGTTTATACACATAACACTCACGAGGAAATCTGCAGATGCTGGAAATTCAAACAACGCACACAAAATGCTGGTGGAACACAGCAGGCCAGGCAGTATCTATAAGGAGAAGAAATGTCGATGTTTCAGGCTGAGACCCTTCGTCAGGACTAACTGAAAGGAAAGATACAAAGAGATTTGAAAGTAGTGGGGGGAGGGTGAAATGCGAAATGATAGGAGACCAGAGGTGGTGGGATGAAGCTAAGAGCTGGAAAGGTGATGGGCGAACGTGTTACAGAGCTGGAGATGGGAAAGGATCATCGGACAGGAGGCCTCGGGAGAAAGAAAGGTGGGGGGAAGCACCAGAGAGACATGGAAAACAGGCAAACAATTAAATATGTCAGTGATGGGGTAAGAAGGGGAAGAGGGGCATTAATGGAAGTTAGAAGTCAGTATTCATCCCATCAGGTTGGAGGCTACCCAGCCGGTATATAAAGTGTTGTTCCTCCAACCTGAGTTTGGATTAATTTTGACAGTAGAGGAGGCCATGGATAGACATATCAGAATGGGAATGGGACATGGAATTAATATGTGTGGCCACTGGGAGTAGTCTGTTGCTGCTAGTTCGTTTCTAAAGTGTTACGGTTTGTAACAAAATGGGGCCTGCATCTGGGATATGAACAAATTTAAGGATTAATTTAATATGGATTTCATTGGGGAAATCCCTTTTGATTAATTTGTGTGTGGAAAATCAGCAGCAATGGATGTTCATAGATATCTGGAAGTGTGAACCTCTCAGGCATTAGAGAACACCAGAAGGATTGAGTTGTTGAGTATTGCTAAAACGTTAATGCTTGCTAAGGTGAAATTCACAATCAGGAGGGCACAGATGCAGAGGATAATAGCTGAACATGATGTATCTGAGGGTGTGTTTAAAGTGGAGGAGTTGGAGGTGTTTCCTGAAAGTAAACCGAGTGAGCTTGAGCTCCAGTACAAGTGAGAAAAATTAAAAGTGGAGGCTCTGGAAAGGCGGAAGCAGTTTCAGGCTGGAGAGGCAGAAAATCAGAAAGAAAATTCTCTTACAATGTGTAATTAAGAGGAAGGCTTAGCAAGCCTATTCTGCTTTGACAGTTGCTGAAGCAGCTTATTATTTATTTATTTATGCTGCCCCAATCATCGCCACTGGGCTATAAATGTGCAGGAGCTGTGTGTGGTTCAGTGCTTTGCTCAAGGACACACAAACTGCCTCAGCTGAGGCTCGAACTCATGACTTTCAGATCGCTAGTTCAACACCTTAACCACATGGTCACGCAGCACACATTATGACCTAGTGAAACAGGCTGTGCTCAAACCTTACAAGTTGGTCCCAGAAGCAGACAGGCAAAAGTTTAGAAATTTGAAGAAATCTATGAACCAGACATACGGAATTTGCTTATGAGAAATTTGTGTGTTTTGACCGCTGGTGCACATCTGAACATGTAAATGATGATTTTAACAGCTTCAAAGAGTTGGTTTTAATTGAAGAATTCAGAAGGTGCGTCTATGATGACATAAAGACGTATTTCGATGGAAATGATGAAACATTTTCATATGAGTTGAATTGTCTTTTCCTAAATCTTACTTATATTATCCTTAATTATTTGGATGGAGGTTCGGAGTTATTCGCACTACTGTATATGTACTTAACATTATTCAACGGCCCATGTTGGTTAGTGTTTTTTTTCTCTTTTTTTTTCTGGGGTCTTTTTTTTTTCTTTTTATTTCTTTGTTCATCAACGTTATGAGTTTGGGAGGTTATCTATTTTTATTATTATATATCTGAATGTCTATTTAAACTATTAATTATGTACTCTCAAACACTTTGTATTCATCTTTCATTTATGTTTGTTTAAAATTAATAAAAAGATTTTAAAAGAGAGCAAGAGAGAAGAATTGGTCAAAATTGATTTGAAAAGAACACAGGCAGAGATGAAAACAGAACAGCAATGGCTGGAATTTCTGGAAGCAATTCGGGAGGCACAGGGTATATACACATCACAAAGAGCAAGTAGTATTCTAAAGGTAAAGTGTCAAAACCGTGGCTGATAAAGAGAACGTAAAAACCAAGGAGAGGGCTCACAGCAAAAATTATTAGGAAGTTAGAGAATTGGGAAGCTTTTAAAAACAAACAGAATGCAACTAAAATAATTAAGAAGGAAAAGATGGAATACATAGATGTGCTAGCCTGCAATATTAAAGAGGATACCAAATTTTTCTTCAGGCACATATATTGTAAAAGAGAGGCTGAAGTGGATATCGGACCACTGTAAAATGATGCTGTAGAGGTAGAAATGGGGTGGGGCTGCAAGGTGATGGCAGATGAACTGAATAAGTCTTGTACGTCACTCTTATCTCTCGAAGACACTGGCAGGAATATGGAAGTCCCAGATGTCAGTGGTCAGCATGTGTAAAGTTACGTTACACGGGAGAAGGTTCTTTGGGAAACAGAGATGGTCTGAAGGTAAATAGGTCACCTGGACCAGATGGTGTACACCCCTGAGATCCGAAAGAGGTGGCTGAAGTGATGTGGAGGCATTAGCAATGATCTTTCGAGAATCGTTAAGGAAATAAAATCCAAAGAAGATTTTTCCTTCACTGCTCCCCGTCTCCCAGTTTCACCCATCACCTACCACATCTTCCACCCCTCCAACCCCCACACTGCTTCCTCTGACGTCTCATCTTTTTTGTTCCCAGTCCTGATGAAGGGTCTCGGCCCGAAACGTCGACTGTTTACTATTTCCCATATGTGCTGCCTGGCCTCCCAGGTTCCTCCAGCATTTTGTGTATGTGTTGCTTGGATTTCCAGCATCCACAGATTTTCTCCTGTTTTTGATAAAAACAAAAGCAGGGTTATGTAATATAGCAAGAAAACAGTGGGAAGTGAGAGGATTGGAAATCTTTTACATAACCAACAGGAGACAACAAAAAAAAAACACACACACACACTCACACACACAGGAGATACATGATGAAAAATTACGGTAAGTGATCCAATAATATCAGGTATCAAAAGTTGTTCAGATATATAAAGAGTAAAAGAGAGGGAAGAGTTGATATTGTACCACTGGAAGATGATGCTGGCGTGTTAGTAATAGAGCAAAGAAATCGCGGCCGAATGTAACAAGTATTTTGTGTCAATCTTCACTGTGTAAGACACATGCAGAATAATACTATAAGACATAGGAGCAAAATTAGGCCATTCAGCCCTATTGAGTCTGCTCCGCCGTTCTATCATGGCTGATCCCGGTTCTCACTCAACCCCATGCACTTGTCTCCTCGGCATATCCTGAAATGCCTCGACTGATACATAAACTATTAGCTTTTGCCTGAAATGTACACACAGAGTTGGCCCCCACCGCCAACTGTGTCAGAGAATTCCACAGATTCACTGCTCTCTGACTAAATAAAATCCTCCTTAACTGCTCTAAAGGGTTGCTCCACCGCTTTCAGGCTGTGCCCTCTGTTATGGCTACCCCCACCATAGGAAAAGTCCTCTCCTCATCCACCCTATCTGGACCTTTCCACATTCGGTGGGTTTCAGTGAGATTCAAGATTCAGGATGAGGTTTATTATCACCGGCATTTGGCGTGAAATTTATTGACAGCAGCAGCAGCAGTTCAATGCAATGCATATTCTGACATAGATAATAATAATAATAAATTAATTAAAACAATAATCAACAAGTAAATCAATTATGTGTGATGAATAGATTATTAAAATGTGTAAAAACAGAAATACTGTATATTGAAGAGTGTCCAAAGCTTTCAAAGTCCATTCAGGAATCAGATGGCAGAGGGGAAGAAGCTTTTCCTGAATCACTGAGTGTGCGCCTTCAGGCTTCTGTATCTCCTACCTGATGGTAACAGTGAGGAAAGGGCCTGTCCTGGGTGCTGAAGGTCCTTTATAATGGACGCTGCCTTTCTGTGATACCGCTTCCTGAAGATGTCCTGGATACTTTGTAGTCTCGTACCCAAGATGGAGGTGACGAGATTTACAGCCTTCTGCAGCTTCTGAACACCCTCCACCCACATTTACTAAACATAAGTCAGTGCAGGAATACAGGCCCAAAGCTGGCAAACGCTTCTCATGCTTAACACCTTCATTCCCGGAATCGTCTTCGTGAAGATCCTCTGGACTCTCTCCAATAACAACGCACATTTTCTAAGATAGAAGTCCCGCATACTCTAACTAACGGAATGTTAGCCTTCATTGGTAGAGGGATTGAATTCAAGAGCAGGGAGGTAATGCTGCCACTATACGGGGTACAGGTGAGGCCACACCTGGAGTACTGTGTCCAGTTCTGGTCTCCGTACTCGAGGAAGGATATACAGTACTGGCTTTGGAGGCAATGCAGAGAAGGTGAACCAATTTGATTCCAGGGATGAGGGGGTTAACCTATGAGGAGAGATTGAGTCGCCTGAGGCTTTTCTCTCTGGGGTTCAGAAGAATGAGAGGGTATCTTATAGAAATACCCAGAATTTTGAAAGGGATAGATAAGATAGAAGTAGGAAAGTTGTTTCCATTGGTAGATGAGACTAGAACTCGGGGACATTGCCTCAAGAATCAGGAGAGAAGAGTTAGGACGGAGATGAGGAGAAACTATTTTTCCCAGAGAGTGGTGAATCTGTGGAATTCTCTGTCCAGGGATGCAGTTGAGGCTTCCTCACGAAGTATATTTAAGATACAGTTAGATAGGTTTTTGCAGAGTAAGGGAATTAAAGGCCATAGGGAAAAGGCAGGTAGATGGAGCTGAGTTCAGCCATGATTTTATTGAATGGCGGGGCAGGCTCAATGGGCCAATGGCCGACTCCTGCTCCCATTTCTTATGTTCTGACGTGTGGCCTGAGTAGTGTCTTATAAAGCAACAGCGTTATCTCCTTGCTAATATATTCCACTTCCCTTTAAATAAATGCCAGCATTGCAGTTGTCTTCTTTACCACAGACTCAACCCGTAAATTAATCTTCTGGGAGTCTTGCCCAAGGTCCTGGTGGCGTAGTGACGTCAGCGCCGGACTCCGTAACGGAGGTCCCCGGGTTCGAATACAGTCGGGCCTCTCCCGAGTACGCTTTCCATCCGTGCCGGATTGAGTGTTGAGCTCGCAATTCGACCTCACAAAATAAAGAAAGATACTATGAAATGTCTGTGTGAGCAGCAGCGCCCCACACAACCTTCCGATCCGCGCCTTGTAAGGCATGGAAATGCCCGACGCTGCCCTGAGTCAGTCCTGAGTCGACGACCTCATCATCATCATCAGGTTTCCTTCTGTACATCTGTGGCTTGAACCTTCTCCCCAATCAGATAACAGTTCACTATTGTTCCTTTTGCCGAAATGCACTATCGTACTTTTCCCAATATTGTATTCCATCTGCCACTTTCTTGCTCATTCTTCAAATTTCTCTGAGTCCTGCTGCAATCGTATTGCTTCCTCAGCACTACCATCACCTCCACCTATCTTTGTATCATCCGCAAACCTTGTCACAAAGCCATCAGTTCCATTATCCAAGTCACTGACAAACTATGTGAAAAGTAGCGGTCCGAATACTGACCCCTGAAGACCACAAGTCACTGCTGGCCAACCAGAAAAGGCCCCTTTTATTCCCACTCGCTGCCCCTTGGCTGTCAGCCAGTCCTCTATCCTTTCCTGTATTACTTCTGACTTTTATCCTGTTAAGCAGTTTCATGTGTGACACCTTATCAGATGCTTTCTGAAAATCCAAGTAAGTGATATCCACTGCCTCTCGTTTGTCCATCCTGCTTATGACTTCCTCGAAGATCTGTAACAGACTTGTCAGGCAAGATTTCCCTGTATAGAACCTATGCTGGGTTTGACATTATATCATTAGTCTCCTAGTACCCCAAAACCTCATCTGTTATCATGACTCCACACTTTCTCAGCCACTGAGGTTAGGCTAATTGGACTATAATTTACTTTAATTCGCCTTACTCCCTTCTCAAAGAGTGGATTGGCATTTGCAATCTTCCTGTCCTCTGGGACCATGCCAGAATCAAGTGATTCTTGACGGGTCATGACCAATGCATCTGTTATCTCTCCAGCAACCTCTCTCAGGACTCTGGGATGTAGTCCATCTGGTCCAGGTGACTTATCCACTTTAAGAACCACTTTAAGTTGGCCGAGCACGTTTTCCTTTGTAATAGCAATGGCACTCACTCCTGTTCCCTGACACTCTTGGATCTCTGGCACACTGGTGGTGTCTTCCACGGACAAGACGGATGCAAAGTACCTATCAAGTTCATCTACCATCTCTTCCCCATTTGTACCCCATGAGCATCATTTTCCAGTGGTCCAATATCAACTCTCGCCTCCCTTTCGTATATTTTATAACTGGTTTATATTATTGTCTTATTTCACCTTTCCCCTTATAGCTTTTATTTTAAATTTGCCTGTTGTTGGATATTAAAAGCTACCCAGTTATCCAACCAACTACTCACTTTTGCTACCTTATATGCTTTTATACTGTCCTCAACTTCCTTTGTCAGCCACGATAGCCTAGTCCCGCTGTTTGAGAACTACGTCTGTGGGACATATCTATCCTGCACATTATGAACTATTCCCAGAAACGTCAGCCATTTCTGCTCTGGCGTCATCTCCACCAGCATCCTCCAATCCACCTGGGGAATCACCTCTCTCATGCCTCTGTAATTCACTTTCATTCCATTGCGATACTACACATGTGACCTGTGCTTCTGCCTCACAAATTGCAGTAGGACTTCAATCATATTATGATCACTGCCTTCTAATGGTTCCTTTACATTAACCTGCCTAATAAGATCTGGGTTATTACACAACACCCAATGTAAGATAGCAGTTCCCCAAGTAGGCTCAACCATCAGCTGCTCTAAAAAGCCATTTCGTTAGCATTCAATACATCCCCTCTTTTGCGATCTCACGCCAATCTGACTTTCCCGATCCTCCTGCAGATTGAAGTCACCCACTACAGTTGTGTCATTAAATTTATTACATAAAAGCCAAACATTCAGCAGTACCTGGGGCAGAAGTGAGGATACATGCTTTTACCAAGGAGAGGAGGTGTTTTTGAAGCTGAAAGGCCTGAAGGTAGATAAGACACCGCAGAGTTCAGAAAGAGGTAGCTGAAGAGATTGTGAAGGCATTAGAGTCATAAAACACTACAACACAGGAAAATGCCATTCGGCCAGTCTAGTCCGTGCTAAAGCATTAATCTTCCGAGTTCCAATAACTTCCACCTGGACCATCGCCCTCCATATGCTTCTCATCCAGTGACCTAAGCAAACTTCTCTTAAAGATTACAATCGTCCCTGCACTTGCTCAGCAGCTCGGTGCACACTCTCCCCGCCTCTGAATGAAGAAGTTCCCCCTTAGTTTTCTCTTCAAGTGATGAGTAATGATCTATCACAAATCACTAGATTTTGGAACGGTTCTGGTGGACCAGAAATTTGCAAATGTCACTACACAATTTAAGAGGAAAATTATTGGACAGTTATTATTGTTGGACAGTTATTATTATTGGACAGTCTGACCTTAGTGGTCAGGAAGATGTTAGAGTGTGCTAAGAGTGTGTTTTTTGGGTACTGTAATTGGGGAAACATGATGAAGTAGGCCAAAGTCAGCCGGATTCATTCGAGGAAATCTTGACTGACAAATCTCTTGGAATACTTTGCGGAAATAACAGGCAAGGTAGATAAAGCAGAGGCAGTGTATGTTGTTTGCTTGGATTTTCAGATGATCTTCAACAAGGTACCCCATGCAAGGCTTATTGAGAAAGTAAGGAGGCATGGGATCCAAGGGCACATTGCTTTGTGCATCCAGAACTGGCTTGCTCACAGAAGACAAAGAGTGGTTGTATACTGGTCATATTCTGCATGGAGGTCGGTGACCAGTGGTCTGCCTCAGGGATCGGTTCTGGGACCCCTACCCTTCGTGACTTTAATAAATGACCTGGATGAGGAAGTGGAGGTACGGGTTAGTAAATTTGCTGATGACACAAAGGTTGGGTTAGGTTGCAGGGGGATATTGATAGTCTGCAAACCTGGGCTGAGAAGCGGCAAATGGAGTTCAACCCAAAGAAGTGTGATGTGTTTCATTTGCTTCGGTCAAATATGATAGCATATAGTATTAATGGTAAGCCTCTTGGCAGTGTGGAGGAACAGAGGGATCTTGGGGACGGAGTCCACAGGACACTCAAAGCTACTATGTAGGTTGACTCTGTGGTTAAGAAGCCATACTGTGCGTTGGCCTTAATCATCCGCAGGCTTGAGTTTAAAAGCCGAGATGTAATGTTGCAGCTATATAGGACTTTGGTCAGACCCCACTTGGAGTACTGTGCTCAGTCCTGGTCGCCAAACTACAGGAAGGATGTGGAAGCCATAGAAAGGGTGCTGAGGAGATTTACGAGGATGTTGTTTGGATAGGGATAGGTTGAGTGAACTCAGTCTTTTCTCCTTGGAGTGATGGAGGATAAGAGATGTCCTGATAAAGGTGTCCATGAAAATGAGAGACATTGATCGTGTGGACAGTTAGAGGCTTTTTCCCAGGGCTGAAAGTGCTAGCACGAGAGGGCATAGTTTGAAGATGCTTGGAAGTAGGTACGGAGGAGATGTCAGGGGTATGTTTTTTTTACATAGAGAGTGGTGAGTGGTTGGAATGGTGGTGGAGGCGGACACGATAGGGTCTTTTAAGAGACTCCTGGATAGGTACACAGAGCTTAGAAAAATAGAGAACTGTAGGTAACCCTTGGCATTTCTAGAGCAAGGACATGTTCGGCATCGCTTTGTGAGCCAAAGGGCCTGTAACGTGCCGCAGGTTTTCTATGTTTCTAAGGTGCTGCACGTGAGGCTGCTTAACAGGATCACAGCTCATGGAATTACAGGGAAGAACCTTGTACTGACAAGGGAGAAAGAGTCAGAATAATGTGGGCAATTCTGTTTTGCTGTCGGTAACAAATGCTGTTCTGTAGGGGTCAGTATTGAGACCGCATCGTTTCATGTTAAATCTGAATGATATGGATGACGGCATTGATACCTTGGCGACGAACATTGCAGTTGATACAAAGATAGGTACGGGACAGGTAGTTTAGAGCAAAGCGGGAGTCTGCAGAAGGACTTCGATAGGTCTGGAGAATGCCAGCAAAGTAGCAGTTGAAATACAGTGTATGCAAGTCATGTACATTTGGTAGAAGTAATTGGGCGTAGAAAAAAAATAAATGGGAGAAGCTTGAAAAAATTAGAGGTGCATAAGTGCTTGTAAGTCCTTGAGCAAGAGGCCCTAAAGATTTGCTTGTAGATTGAGTTGATTAAGGATGACAACTGCAATGTTAGCAATATAAGAGCAAGGATGCGATACTATAGCTTTATAATGCATTGGGCAGATCACTGTTGGTGTATTGTGAGCAGATTCCGACCTGTACTTCCGACTTATTATCTGAGCAAAAGATGTGTTCGTATTGGAGTGGGTCTGGAGAAGTGTCAAAGAATGATTCCAGGAAGACCAAGAGTGGATGACCTGGATGAGGAAGTACGTGGGAAGGGATTCACTCAGTCATCCAACCTACAGAAATTTATCAATATTCACTGCTGCTGATTTCCACACACAAATAAATCAAAAGGGATATGCCCAATCAAATAGATAATTAATCGATCAATAGCCCCCAAAACAACACGTCCCAGCCGGACACATAACAGGTGACTTTATATCTCACAACAGTGGATTCAGTAATGAAACCCGTGATTAATGTTGTTGTCCCTCTGAAATCATAAGAAACGCACTAAGGTGCATTTAAATGAGAGCGCATCCCCACAGGTGATGTCGCACAGACCCCCCTCGCGCCTGACGTCACGCATGGGCTTCCCACACCGGGATCTGCCCTTACGTGCACAGCGTCTTACGTCATCCATGCGCTGGAGTGCTCAGTCTTTATCAGTTTAATAGCTTGGCTAATAATCACGTGACCATCCCTCCCCTCCCCCGCCCCACCGCTGTCAACATAGGATTCAGGGGCTGCGCTATTCCCATTGGTGCAAAGCGATGTCAATCCCTTGTTACCACCAGTCGCAGAGGTGGACAAGTCGATGGGGCGTTACCCCCGCTAAGTTCGCCGCCCGCTCCGGCCACATCACAGCGGAGTAAATGTCCGTTTTTTGATTTATTTCCATTTCCCTCCAAGGGAAGTTGGGGCGTTTGTGAAGCGCCTCCTGCGGCCGGAGTCTGATGTGTCGCCGAGAGGTGGAGACCGCTCGGCCCGTCGGTCTGATGCCAGCTCCCTGGGGAGGGAGAGGAGGGATTTTATTGAAAGGAAAAAGATGGTGTGACAGGGAGCGGACAGAATGTTTGTCCCGGTGGATGTCTGTGGAAATGTTTGAGCCCACGGTGGTGGTGAGCAGAGGGATTCACATGGTGGGTGGGGGGGGAACACCGACAGACGGTTCACCTGCAAGTGGGGCCAAAGACAGGGGTAGGAGGTGAGTGGTTGGGGCAACACGGGGCTGCGGAAGATGGACATTTTTTGTACAGAGGATTAAAAAAGTGATTGGAGTGTATTTGTATTAGAGAGTGCAATGAAGTTTCAACAGACTGATCCCTGAAATGGTTGTGTAATCATATAAAGAAAGATCAAATGTGATAACCCTTTCATTTAGAGAATCGAGGACTGAGAGGTGAACACATTGCAATGCACATCATTACTGGTTGAAACAGGGATCTCAGTCTCCGAGAAAGGGGGTGGATGCCTATATTTTATAATAAAACCCCTAATGGTTTACCTTTACCTCCTTTCCCAGTTTTATGCTTGCCCTGGTCCGTCACACCCCCTTACCTGCTTAAGATTCAGCCCATTAGCAACAGTCAGCAATTCATTCTTTTTGGCTTTTCCTAATGCCTTAGGGGTTGGCACTTCCAGAAATTTATAAATGTCCATTGTTGCTGATTCCCACACACAAATAAATCAAGAGGGATTTACCCAATTCAATCGATAATTCATCGATGAATAGCCCCCAAATTTGTTCATAACCCAGACGCAGGCCCCAAATTTGTTACGAACCATAATGCTTTAGAAACAAGCCAGCAGCAATAGACTACACCTCGAGTATGGTTTTGATGTTAAATCTGTCTTTATTAGAATCTACTTGTAAAATTGCAACTTAAACAAGATAAACAGAAGTTAACAGTGTTAAGTTTATAAATGTGTGTAAATATAACTCCCAAACTATTGAGCTCGGGGGAAACAAGGCTTACAGTATTGAGATGGTAAAGTATTAAAGTTCAGTTCAACTACAGAATAGACGATGAGAGAGAGAGACTTATAATCCAGGGTAAATGGTGAGAGAAGGCAAATATGTAGAATTGCACAGGTTCCACGGTGGTAAAACGAGAGAACAGTTGCTGGAGATTTTATCCGTCATCGTTCCAAATCCACATACAAATAATCATCGAAAGTGACTTGTCACAAGCGGTATCATCTTCGTGAACTACCACACCACAGCCAGGCAAGGGTTAACACATAAGTGGTCTCCACAGGATGCGCCAAATCCGATCCACTCTTAAGGATCAAACGAGATGACAACCACACATTTGATGTACAGTGAATCGATAATTAACCCGTCCTTGTGGGCATAGGAAAGTTCCAAACAGTGACCCTTGGCCACTAGTTCCCTGGTTTCGATCCTTCCATTTTTCCTCCTTTGTCTCCGTCTGACTCTGAGTGTCTGTGTCCTCGGTTAAAATGAAACAAGCTGCGAGCAATGAAAACAAGCTGCAAGTCAGACTGAGTCAGCATCCTAATCTCTGTCTCTCTCTCTTAAAATGACAGTCCACAGCAAACGAAACCCAGGGATTCATAACAACGACCAGTCCCCACTGTGAACTGACTGGTGTGCCAGTTGATGTGATGACCGAGTGATTCCTATCCCACAGTCTGAGCAGGTGAATGCCTTTTCCCCAGTGTGAACTCGTTGATGACTCTGTAGGTGGGATGACTGAGTGAATCCTATCCCACAGACTGAGCAGGTGAATGGCATCTCCCCAGCGTGAACTCGCTGGTGACTCAGTAGGGTGGATGACTGAGTGAATCCCTTCCCACAGACTGAGCAGATGAATGGCTTCTCCCCAGTGTGAACTCGCTGATGATTCTGTAGATTGGATGACTGAGTGAATCCCTTCCCACAGTCTGAGCAGGTGAATGGCTTCTCCCCAGTATGAACTCGCTGATGACTCAGTAATCTGGATGACTCAGAGAATCACTTCCCACAGACTGAGCAGGTGTATGGCTTCTCCCCAGTATGAACTGACTGGTGTGCCAGTAGTTGGGATGACCGAGTGCAACTCTTCCCACAGTCTGAGCAGGTGAATGGCCTCTCCCCAGTGTGAACTCGCTGATGACGCTGTAGGATGGATGACTGAGTGAATCCCTTCCCACAGACTGAGCAGGTGAATGGTCACTCCCCAGTGTGAACTCGCTGGTGTCTCTGTAGGATGGATGAGTGAGAGAATCCCTTCCCACAGACTGAGCAAGTGAATGGCCTCTCCCCGGTGTGAACACGCTGATGACTCAATAGGGTGGATGACCGAGTGAATCTTTTCCCACATTCTGAGCAGGTGAACGGCCACCCCCCAGTGTGAACTCGCTGATGATTCTGTAGTTGGGATGACTGAATGAATCCCTTCCCACAGACTGAGCAGGTGAACGGCTTCTCCCCTGTGTGAACTCGCTGATGACTCTGTAGGTGGGATGACTGAGTGAATCCCTTCCCACAGACTGAGCAGGTGAATGGCCACTCCCCATTATGAACTGACTGATGTGCCAGTAGTTGGGATGACTGAGTGAATCCTATCCCACATTCTGAACAGGTGAACGGCTTCTCCCCAGTGTGAACTCGCTGATGATTCTGTAGGTTGGATGACTGAGAGAATCCCTTCCCACATTCTGAGCAGGTGAACGGCTTCTCCCCAGTATGAACTCGCTGATGATTCTGTAGGTGGGATGACCGAGTGAATCCCTTCCCACAGACTGAGCAGGTGAACGGCTTCTCCCCAGTGTGAACTCGCTGATGTCTCTGTAGGTTGGATGATGCAGTGAATCCCTTCCCACAGACTGTGCAGGTGAATGCCTGCCCCCTGGTGTGAACACGCTGGTGTGCCATTAGGTCAGATGACTGAAAGAATCCCTTCCCCGAAATTGAGCAGATGACCAGCCTCTGCCCAGTGTCATCTGACTCGTGTGTCCACAGGTGGGATGCCCGACAGAATCCTTTCTCACACACAGAACAGGTGAATGGCCTTGCCCAGTGTGAACTTGCTGATGTACCTTCAGTTGAAATGACCGAGCGAATCCATTCCCACTGTCTGTGCAGGTAAATGGCCTCTCTCCTGTGTAAAATGCCGGGCTTGCTAGTTGGTCAGATGACCGAGTGAATCCCTTCCCACAGTCTGAGCAGGCAGGATGGTCGATTGAATCCCTCGCTCCACTTCTTAAATATCTAGACCAGGGGTCAGCAACCTTTAACACTGAAAGAGCCACTTGGACCCGTTTCCCACAGAAAAGAAAAAACTGGGAGCCGCAAAACCCGTTTGACATTTAAAATGAAATAACACTGCATACAACGTTTTGTTTTGCCTTTATGCTATGTATAAACAAACTATAATGTGTTGCATTTATGAAATTGATGAACTCCTGCAGAGAAAACGAAATTACATTTCTGCATGCAACAAAAACATTTTGACCTCCGAAAAAAAGACGTTGGGTTGAAGGTTACTTTTAAGTAAAATACTCAACGTCTATTTGAGTCCTTCTTGTATTTATGAAAAACGCCGAACTTAAATTTGCCGCCAGCAGCAAACCAAAAATAACGTCAGCCAGCTGTCAACCTGAAAAATAAAAGGACTATTTCACTGAACAATGAAAACATATGAATATACGTAAAATAATAGGCAATTAAAATATTTATCATCCTTGTTCAGGTTGACTCACACCTGACAATGCAGTCGTATTCAGTAGGGATGGATCGATGCTCAGGGGAGTGACCGGGAAGGATAATGTGTTTTTTTCCTCTCTGAACTCACAGAAGCGTTTCCCAAACGATGTTTGCATTGCGATGATTGCAGAATGTAAATACTCCGAATTTATCATGTCGTGACCTTGTTTGAACTCTCTCAAATTGGGGAAGTGAGACAATGTGCCTTTCTGTAAATCTCTGGCAAGCAACGTCAACTTGCGCTCAAATGCCAAAACATCCTCCAACATGTGCAGGGCGGTACGTCCTTACCCCGTTGAAGAGCTGTGTTCAGCGTGTTCAGGTGTGCTGTCATGTCTACCATGAAGTGTAGCTTTTCCAGCCACTCTGGCTGTTCCAGCTCAGGAAAGGTGAGCCCTTTGCTGCCCAGGAAAGTTTTCACTTCTTCCAGACACGCGACAAAGCGTTTCAGAACCTCCCCTCTGGACAGCCAGCGATAAAAACACGTTGTAGCGATGTGCTACACGCAGTCAGTAAACTGCAGTCAAAGATAGCTTTATTCGAACTAAACAGCCTTGCTTTTAAGCCTCCCTCAACCCGCCCCCCATGGGCGCGGATGCTGCAAAAGACACGTACTCACAAACCCCCGTAGGCTATCTCCCTTAGCCTGAACGCTGGCTAATTGTGAGCCGGTTCGGATGTGTCAGGAAATGGGTCGCCACAACGTCTTATTTAGATTGTACAAGATCACCAGAATATTCAAATTTAGATTTACATTTCAAAAACTAACAAACTAACATAAAATACATTTTAATTAAATACTGACCATGTAGTGGTGTGCTACACGCAGCGCTAAAATTACAACACGGAGTCGGTAACTGCAGTCGAAGGAAAAAACTTTATTCGAAATCTTCAGCCTCACTTTTAAGCCTCCCTCAACCTGCCCCCCATGGCGCAGAGGCTCCAAAGCTCTGTGCTCGCAAACCCCCGTAGGCTATCTAATTGTGAGTCGGTTCGGATGTGCCAGGAAAAGGGTCGCCACAACCAATTATTTCCCAAAGCAACAGGGAGCCGCAGCACAGACGTAAAAGAGCCACATGTGGCTCCGGAGCCGCGGGTTGCTGACCCCCGATCTAGACAGAGACAAAAAAACTGTTGTGCCGTGTTTGAGATTCCTGGAGACATATTCCTTCCCATTTTTAACCTGTAAAAGATTTACAAAATCCATCAATGAGCGTAGGACAACAGTTTAGATGAGATTACTTGAGTTGCCAAGATTTGATTTGGTATCACACTGTTACAGTGAGGTTAAACCCAAGTTGGAAGATAAATCATCTCCTGACTGGGCAGAGTGCTAGTATCGGAATGACCATCAATTCCCATATGCTTTTCAAGTTCCAGCTCCTTAAAGTGCAGGGTTACAAGCTGCAGCTGGATGCACTTCTTGTAAGTGAGGGCATCAGGGACACTACAGGTCTCCCCATCTTCCCTCCAATACCCCCTCTAATTTGTAATAACCAGTGTGTACATAAATCTTGCACTGTGCATTTTTTTTACCCAGTGACAAGATGTGCACGGTGAATTTTATATAGAGAGGTATTCATTTTCACAGCTAGAAAATCACAGTCAATAGGAACTTTGATCTCCTCTGGGTTCAATCCAGTTCATCTACACTCTCACACAACCTATGTAGCAGGCCTGTAATGGGTAATGAAGGATTTTCTCACCAAAGTTTTTGCATGTTGTCCCTATGTTGTTTGCTTGCTAAGTTATGCTTTAACAAGTCAGATATCCAAATATCATTCCACTTCTTCCCACTTGCAAATTCTCCAGCAACTTTTGCAACACCAGAATACACACAAGTATCACCAGTTTCTGTATTCTACATAAATAGTTCCCCTGAACCCTCCCGTCACCCCACCCCCCAATGAATGACAGTGGTGAACTCAGTTTTTATATTCCCCTGAAGCCTCCCCCAATTCTCCCGCAACATTTGCATCACCACAATACACACATCAGACAAAGACTGACAGTGGTGAACTCAGTGATTGCAATGCCAATGAATACGAAGGGAAGGGCAGTAGTCTTTCTGTCTCACTGGAGTCTGGCACATTTGTGATGTGAAAACTACTTGCTGCCCAGGGCAAAGGAGCTTGATATCATTATGTACCCAGAGAGAATGGGACAAAACATGTTCTCACCAGTAGAAAAGTCCAGAACAATAGGAGGTAGAACAAGCAACAGACACAAAATGCTGGAGGAACTCAGCAGGCCAGGCAGCATCTATGGAAAAGAGTACTAATGCTGAATTCCTCCAGCATTTTGTGCATGTTGCTTGGATTTCCAGCATCTTCAGATTTTCTCTTATTAGTGATTGGAGGTAGAACAAAGGTGATTTTCTCAACTGGTGATGTAAAAGATTTTGTTCCCTTTCTCTGAGTTCCTATTCCTTGCCTTTATTATAGCTGGAGCTCAGCTCTGACTGAAAGATCCATCGGTTCCCATTCACTCAGCAGCCGGAAGCTCCCCGGGGCCCGTGTACGGATCGTGGAGCTGAGAGCCAGGGACAAGAGCAGGACTGTCCCGGGATTGTTGGCCATGGTGTCCAGATTTCACAGGAATTGTCACAAAGTCGGTGTTTAAGATAAAAACACGGAGAATCGCTATTACCTGCACCCAACATTTTTAAACCCTTCTGTGTACTGCGCATTTCATCAGCGCTTCAGTACCGGCGAAATTCTTAACGCATGGCCCTATGGGTAATCACGGTGCCATTAAACATTTCTGCCAGCACCGGTTCAATGCCCATGCCTCATTTTTTTTTATATAGTGTGTATAGAAAAATCTGCAGCTGTCTTAATGCAGAAAGCGGCTCCCATAAACAATATACTCAATATCAACGTGTATCTAACGCCAAAGTAAAATGCAGTTATAAAACACAGGAGATTCTGCAGTTGCTGGAAATACAGAGACGCACACACACAAAACGCTGGAGGAACTCTGCAATTTAGAGAACAACGAAACAGCGGAGTACACAGGCTAGGCATGCGGAAGGGGCTCTGCCTAAACATTGTCTTTTTAGTTCTTCTCCACATTTGCTGCCCGAAATTAACCACCTTTTTTTCCGGTCAACCAGTTTCCAAATGTTTCTGACCTTTCTTTTGTAGCCATATCCTGCTGGTCTGATTCCTCCTCCTCCTCCTGGTAAACTCTAGACCCCATCTCTCTCTGGAACCCCAAAGCCCTGACTCAGGCTGGCAACTTTTTAGTTTTTGACTCTGCACCATCGAAGATTCACTTGCTAGTCTGCTGTCAGACTTTAGAGGTGCATTGTGTTATGAGACCGCAGGTTCGCTTACTGTGAGTGTCACTTTAGGTGCCTGAGGGAGGCGGGACTGTGACATTAGACACAAGGAGAGAGAGAGAGAGAGAGAGAGAGAGAGAGAGAACGTCAAAACCACAGTGAGCTCATCCTCTTATTCAGCCCGGAGAAAATCATGCAAGAAATTCATGCAGGTGTATAAGATGATGAGAGGCATTGGTCGTGTGGAAAGCCAGAGGCTTTTTCCCCAGGGCTGAAACAGCTAACACGAGGGGGAATAGGTTTAAGCTGAAAAACTTAAAACGTGTTGTAGTTCATCCATGCAATCTTTAAATGCTTGCCATTGCATATGAATGTTGTGGAACCAACTAGAGAGCAGGCCATTCTACATTGGGTATTGAGCAAAAAGGAAGGGTTAGTTAGCAATCTTGTCGTGCGAGGCCCCTTGGGTAAGAGTGACCATTATGTGGTGGAATTCGTCATTAAGATGGAGAGTGACATAGTTAATTCAGAAACAAAGGTTCTGAACTTAAAGAAAGGCAACTTTGAAGGTATAAGATGTGAATTAGCTCAGATAGACTGGCAAATGATACTTAAAGGGTTGACGGTGAATATGCAATGGCAAGCATTTAAAGATCGCATTGATGAACTACAACAATTGTTCATCCCAGTTTGGCAAAAGAGTAAACCAGGGAAGGTAGTGCACTGGTGGCTGACAAGGGAAATTAAGAATAGTATCAAGTCCAAAGAAGAAACATATAAATTAGCAACAAAAAGCGGCACACCTGAGGACCGGGAGAAATTCAGACACCAGCAGAGGAGGACAAAGTGCTTAATTAGGAAAGGGAAAAAAGATTATGCGAGAAAACTGGCAGGGAACATAAAAACTGACTACAACAGCTTTTACAGATATGTGAAAAGAAAAAGATTGGTCAAGACAAATGTAAGGACCTTTCCAGTCAGAAACAGGTGAATTGATCATAGGGAACAAGGACATGGCAGACCAATTGAATAACTACTTTGGTTCTGTCTTCACTAAGGAGGACATAAATAACCCTCTGGAAATAGTAAGGGACCGAGGGTCTAGTGAGATGGAGAAACTGAGGGCAATACATGTTAGTAGGGAAGTGGTGTTAAGTAAATTGAAGGGATTAAAGGCAGATAAATCCCCAGGGCCAGATGGTCTGCATCCCAGAGTAGCCCAAGAAATAGTGGATGCATTAGTGATAATTTTTCAAAACTCCTTAGATTCTGGATTAGTTCCTGAGGATTGGAGGGTGGCTAATGTAACCCCACTTTTTAAAAAAGGAGGGAGAGAAAAACCGGGGAATTATAGACCGGTTAGTCTGATGTCGGTGGTGGGAAGAATGCTAGAGTCGGTTATCAAAGATGTGATAATGTGGCGGCTCTTTTCCTAGCGTATGCGAACCGACTCACAATTAGATAGCCTACGGGGGTTTGCGAGCACAGAGCTTTGGAGCCTCTTCGCCATGGGGGGCCGGTTGACAGAGGCTTAAAAGTGAGGCTGAAGTTTTCGAATAAAGTTTTTCCTTCGACTGCAGTTACCGACTCCGTGTCGTAATTTTAGCGCTGTTTGTAGCACACCGCTACAATTGGTGACCCCGACGGTCCAAACGATTTTTGGACCAGAAATGACCGACGCCGCCTCTGTTCATGCGGTTTCGTTGAAACTGCCGGGTTTCTGGACACAGCGCCCGGACCTATGGTTCCAGCAAGCCGAAGCCCAATTCCACGTTCGCCGGATCACCTCAGAAGACACCCGCTACTACTACGTGGTGGGCTCCCTCGACCAGGACACAGCTGCCCAGGTCGCGGAGTTCGTACAGTCGCCCCCGACAGACGGCAAGTACACGGAATTCAAAGCCCTGCTCCTCAGGATTTTCGGACTCTCACGGCGCGAGCGGGCTGCCCGTTTACTGCACCTGGATGGCTTGGGCGACAGACCTCCATCGGCTTTAATGAATGAGATGTTGTCTCTGGCCGAGGGACACACAGGCCTCATGTTTGAGCAGGCATTCCTGGAGCAGCTGCCCGAGGACATACGCCTGCTGCTGTCCGACGCGGATTTCAGTGACCCCCGGAAGGTGGCAGCCCGGGCGGACTTGCTGTGGAACGCCAAAAAGGTGAGCGGGGCGTCCATCGCACAGATCACCCAGCCACGCTCCCGGCAGCAAACTAGTCCAGGCCCGGCCGCAGAGCCCACTAACCCCCGGCCCAATGACCACTGGTGCTTCTACCACCAGCGGTGGGGCGCAGAAGCCCGCCGTTGCCGCCCGCCCTGCAAGTTCCCGGGAAACGCCAGGGCCAGCCGCCGCTGATGGCTACGGCGGCTGGCCATCGGGATAGCCTCCTGTATGTGTGGGATAGCAGGTCGGGACGCCGCTTTTTGGTCGATACTGGGGCTGAGGTCAGCGTTTTACCTCCGACAAGTTACGACACTCGCAGCAGGGCACCGGGTCCCCCCCTGAGGGCCGTGAATGGCAGCACAGTAAGGACCTATGGCACCCGTCAGGTGCAGCTACAGTTCGGCCCCAGCCAGTTCACGTGGGACTTCACACTGGCCGCCGTAGCCCGACCGCTTCTGGGTGCGGATTTTTTGCGAGCTCACAGCCTGCTGGTTGACCTGCCCAGGAAGAGACTGGTACACGCCGAGACCTTTCAGACGTTCTCCCTGGGCGCGGCCCAGTTGCCAGCCCCTCACCTCGGCTCCATCACGCTGTCCGACAACGACTTCACCAGGGTCCTGGCGGAGTTCCCATCGGTTCTGGCACCGCAGTTCACAGCAGCCATGCCCAGGCACGGCGTACAGCACCACATCCCGACACAGGGACCACCCCTCCATGCCCGTGCTCGGCGGCTTCCCCCGGACAAGCTCCGACTGGCGAAGGAGGAGTTCCAGAGAATGGAGGAATTGGGGATCATCCGGCGGTCCGACAGCCCCTGGGCTTCCCCCCTGCACATGGTGCCCAAAGCGACGGGGGGCTGGAGACCGTGCGGCGACTACCGCAGGCTGAACGAGGCTACCACACCGGACCGCTACCCTGTGCCGCACATTCAGGACTTTGCGGCAAACCTGCACGGCGCCCGGATCTTCTCCAAGGTCGACCTTGTCCGAGGGTACCATCAAATCCCGATGCATCCTGACGACGTCCCCAAGACGGCTCTCATCACCCCGTTTGGCCTCTTCGAGTTCCTCCGCATGCCGTTCGGCCTGAAGAATGCCGCACAGACGTTCCAGCGGTTAATGGACGCGGTGGGACGGGACCTGGACTTCGCGTTCATCTATTTGGATGGCATCCTCATAGCCAGCAGCAGTCGTCAGGAGCATCTGTCCCACCTCCGTCAACTCTGCGCCCGACTGAGTGAGTACGGTCTTACAATCAACCCTGCCAAATGCCAGTTCGGACTTGATACCATTGACTTCCTGGGCCACAGGATTACTAAAGACGGGGCAACCCCTCTGCCCGCTAAGGTAGACGCGGTCCGCCACTTCCCCCGACCCACCACGGTCAAAGGCCTTCAGGAATTCGTAGGTATGGTCAATTTCTACCGCCGCTTCCTCCCTTCAGCTGCCCGGATCATGCGCCCCCTGTTCGCCCTGATGTCGGGTCCGAGCAAGGACATTACCTGGGACGAGGAGTCCGCCGCCGCTTTCGTTCAAACGAAGGAAGCTTTGGCTGACGCCGCAATGCTAGTACATCCCAGAATGGACACCCCTACCGCCCTCACAGTGGACGCATCAAACACGGCAGTCGGTGGGGTGCTGGAGCAGCTCATCGCAGGTCGCTGGCAACCCCTGGCATTTTTCAGCAAACACCTGCGGCCACCCGAGCTCAAGTACAGTGCTTTTGACCGGGAACTGTTGGCGCTCTACCTGGCAATCCGGCATTTCAGGTACTTCCTAGAAGGTCGGCCCTTCACCGCGTTCACGGACCACAAACCGCTTACCTTTGCGTTTACGAAGGCATCCGACCCCTGGTCATCCCGCCAGCAACGCCACCTGTCCTACATCTCTGAATACACAACGGATGTCCGGCACGTCTCGGGTAAGGACAATGTCGTGGCGGATGCGCTCTCTCGCCCTACCGTTCATGCCCTTTCCCAAGGGGTAGACTTTGAGGCACTGGCAGAGGCACAGCAGGTAGATGAGGAGATTCCGAGTTACAGGACTGCAGTCTCTGGTTTGCAGCTCCAGGACTTCCCCGTGGGCCCAGGTGAGAGGACCCTACTCTGTGACGTCGCCACCAACCAGCCCCGTCCGGTCGTCCCCGCAGCCTGGCGGCGACGTGTTTTCGACTCCATTCATAACTTGGCGCATCCCTCCATCCGGACAACTGTCCGGATGGTTTCCAGCAGGTTCGTTTGGCACGGACTCCGCAAACAGGTCAGTGAATGGGCCAGGACGTGCATGCACTGCCAGACGGCCAAGGTTCAGCGGCACACCAAAGCCCCACCGCAGCAGTTCCATCCCGCCCACCGGCGTTTCGACCACATTCATGTGGATATCGTGGGCCCCCTGCCAGTGTCGCGCGGAGCGCGTTACCTCCTGACTATCGTGGACCGGTTCACAAGATGGCCAGAGGCGGTCCCGCTCACCGACACCACCTCCGAATCTTGCGCCCGAGCCCTGATCGCCACCTGGATATCCCGCTTTGGTGTACCAGCCCACATTACCTCCGACAGAGGCGCCCAGTTCACCTCCAGCCTGTGGTCAGCTATGGCCAGCCTTTTGGGGACTCAGCTGCACCACACCACTGCCTACCACCCACAGTCGAACGGGCTAGTGGAGCGTTTCCACCGTCACCTGAAGTCGGCCCTCATGGCCCGCCTGCGAGGAGCCAACTGGGCGGACGAGCTTCCCTGGGTCCTTCTCGGCATCCGCACAGCGCCCAAGGACGACCTGCACGCCTCGTCGGCCGAGTTGGTATACGGCGTGCCCCTGGCCGTCCCCGGGGAGTTCCTACCAGCCCCGAGGGGGCAAGAGGAAGAACCCGCTGCAGTCCTGGGCAGACTTCGCGAGAAGCTCGGTAACCTGGCCCCCATACCCACTTCACAGCATGGGCGGCACCCGACCTGCGTACCCAAAGACCTACGGAACTGTAAGTTTGTGTTTGTACGAAGGGGCGGGCATCGGCCACCGCTGCAGCGGCCATACGAGGGGCCGTTTACGGTGCTCCGGAACAACGGGTCCACGTTCGTGCTGGACGTTGGGGGGAAGGAGGAGGTTTTCACGGTGGACCGCCTCAAGCCGGCCCATGTGGACCTGGCGCAACCGGCCGAGTTTCCGGCGCCTCGGCGCAGAGGCCGACCTCCCAAGCAGGTTCTGGCCCTGGCTGTGGACATTGGGGGGTGTATCGCCGGTTCTGGGGGGGGGTTATGTGGCGGCTCTTTTCCTAGCGTATGCGAACCGACTCACAATTAGATAGCCTACGGGGGTTTGCGAGCACAGAGCTTTGGAGCCTCTTCGCCATGGGGGGCCGGTTGACAGAGGCTTAAAAGTGAGGCTGAAGTTTTCGAATAAAGTTTTTCCTTCGACTGCAGTTACCGACTCCGTGTCGTAATTTTAGCGCTGTTTGTAGCACACCGCTACAATAACAACACATTTGGAAAGAGGTGAAATCATCGGACAAATTCAGCATGGATTTGTGAAAGGAAAGTCATGTCTGACGAACTTTATAGAATTTTTTGAAGATGTAACTAATAAGAGTCGATAGGGGAAAGCCAGTAGATGTGGTATATTTAGATTTTCAAAAGGCTTTTTACAAGGTCCCACACAGGAGATTAGTGTGTACACTTAAAGCACACGGTATTGGGGGTATGGTATTGATGTGGATAGAGAATTGTCTGGCAGACAGGAAGCAAAGAGTGGGAGTAAACTGGACCTTTTCAGAATGGCAGGCAGTGACTAGTGGCGTGCCGCAAGGCTCAGTGCTGGGACTCCAGTTGTTTACAATATATATTAATTATTTAGATGAGGGAATTAAATGCAGCATCTCCAAGTTTGCGGATGACACGAAGCTGGGCGGCGGTGTTAGCTGTGAGGAGGATGCTAAGAGGATGCAGGGTGACTTTAATAAGTTAGGTGAGTGGGCAAATTCTTGGCAGATGCAATTTAATGTGGATAAATATGAGGTAATCCATTTTGGTTGCAAGAACAGGAAAACAGATTATTATCTGAACGGTGGCCGTTTAGGAAAAGGGGAGGTGCAACGAGACCTGGGTGTCATTGTACACCAGCCATTGAAGGGAGGCATGCAGGTACAGCAGGCGGTGAAAAAGGCGAAAGGTATGCTGGCATTCATTGCAAAAGGATTTGAGTACAGGAGCAGGGAGGTTCTACTGCAGTTGTACAAGGCCTTGGTGAGACCGCACCTAGAGTATTGTGTGCAGTTTTAGTCCCCTAATCAAAAGGTTCACCAGATTGATTCCTGGGATGACAGGACTTTCATATGAAGGAAGACTGGTTCAAACTAGGCTTATATTCACTGGAATTTAGAAGATTGATGGGGAATCTTATTGAAACATATAAAATTCTAAAGGGATTGGACAGGCTAGATGCAGGAAGATTGTTTCCGATGTTGGGGGAGTCCAGAACGAGGGGTCACAGTTTAAGGATAAAGGGGAAGACTTTTAGGACCCAGATGAGGAAAAACGTCTTCACACAAAGAGTGGAGAATCTGTGGAATTCTCTGCCACAGGAAACAGTTGAGGCCAGTTCATTGGCTATATTTAAGAGGGAGTTAGATATGGCTCTTGTGACTAAAGGGATCGAGGTTATGGAGAGAAAGCAGGTACAGGGTTCTGAGTTGGATGATCAGCCATGATCATACTGAATGGCGGTGCAGGCTCGAACAGCTGAATGGCCTACTCCTGCACCTATTTTCTATGTTTCTATCCACCGTGAACCCTTTAAATATCATTTGCCAGTCTGTCTTAGCTACCTCAAGTCTCACATCTTCAAAGTTGCCCGTCGTTAATTTCAGAACATTTGGTTCTGAGTTAACTATGTCACTCTCCATCTTAATGAAGAATTCCACCATATTATGGTCACTCTTACACAAGGAGCATCGCATGACAAGATTGCTAATTAACCCTTCCTCATTGCTCAATACCCAGTCTAGAATGACCTGCTCCCTAGTTGGTTCCTCGACGTGTTGGTTCAGAAAACCATCCGGCACACATTCTAAGAAATCCTCTTCCTCAGCACCCTTACCAATTTGGTTCACCCAATCTATATGTAGATTGAAGTCACCCATTATAACTGCTGTTCCTTTTTTGCACGCATTTCTAATTTCCTGTTTAATGCCATCCCCAACTTCACTAGTACTGTTAGGTGGCCTGTACACAAATCCCACCAGCGTTTTATGCCCCTTAGTGTTACGCAGCTCTACCCATATCGATTCCACATCCTCCAGGCTAATTTCCTTCTTTTCTATTGTGTTAATCTCTTCTCTAACCAGCAACGCTACCCCACCTCCTTTTCTTTCCTGTCTATCCCTCCTGAATATTGAATATCCCTGGATGTTGAGCTCCTATCCTTGGTCACCCTGGAGCCATGTCTCTGTGATTCCAACTATATCATATTCATTAATAACTATCTGCACATTCAATTCATTCACCTTATTACAAATGCTCCTTGCATTGACACACAAAGCCTTCAGGCTTGTTTCTACCACACTCTTAGCCCTTATACAATTATGTTGAAAAGTGGCCCTTTTTGATTTTTGCCCTGGATTTGACTGCCTGCCACGTTTACTTTTCACCTTCCTACTTTTTGCTTCTACTGTCATTCTTCACCCCTCTGTCTCTCTGCACTTGTTCCCATCCCTCTGCCACATTAGTTTAAATCCTCCTGAACAGCAGTAGTAAACGCTCCCCCTCGGAATAGGAAGATGGACAGCCCTCTGTGATTCCTGTGTATGCTCCCTGGAAGCCTCAAGAAAAGATAATGATCATGAATCAGGCCACAGATAGAAAAGAAAAAAACAGCGCAGTTTGCTCAGTGTGTCCACGGTACCATACAAATGTTTAATGCGACTCCTCAAGATTTAACTGCTGCATGATTCTCTCAGCTGATGAGAGGCAAAAAGGGAAGGCAGAATTGAGAGACAGGAGTTACAGCTATCAGGAGTTCCAGGTGAAAACCATAATGAGAATGAACAGACTGACCAGATTTTTCAAGCCTTTGAAAGGGCTCTCCAACAACCTGTAAACATCACTAAAGTACTTGAATGCAATCCTAAGCCTGGGGAATCGGGACCAGACTATTGGAAGTGACTTGTGTCCTGCTACGGCACCTTTGCAGGAGACCAAGCCTTTAATGATGGGAATCTTTCCCCCGAGTTCAATGCCCTACTGCTCCAATGCTTACCAACTAAGTTAGCCAACATGATTAAAACAAATAATATGGATTGGCCTGACAATGACCAAAATCGAATGCCATGAGCTTTGACATATCATTAGGACCCAAATTTTGAATCCCGATCAACCCCGAAGGGAACTAATATTACAGGTGAATATGCTCAGCGGGAAGAAGGATGCGAGCAGACTATATCTGAGGAACAGAAATGGGAACAAAAATCTACCAAGTGACAGGTGGGGACAACAACCCGTTTAGAAATTGACAAGAAGATCCTTCCAACCATGACTGCCAACCCTCAGGAAGAGCCCAATGTAATATTGCAAGTTGCTGGAAATCCAGTTCCATTTATGATTGATATGAGGGCAACCACAACCACTCTCGATCAGAAAATAGTATCGGAAAAGGGATTCCAGCTATCAGACGCTACAATCACTCTGTCTGGGTTCGAAGGCATGGAACGTATGTTTTCACGTACCCAGCCACTGCAGGTGGAATTCCAGGGGAACCAGTGTGAGGTTTCATTTACTGTCACCACCAGACGGGGGTGTAATCTCGTAGGGAGAACTCTGTCCATTGGAAGTCGAGATTCTCTGCATGGACAAGGATATCATGCTGGAACTGCAAACAACTGATAGCTTCCTCTGACCACCCAGTGGTGGGCACTTTATCTGGACTCCAGTACATTTGAACCCCTTCTGCCAGCAGCCGACTCTCATGTGACTCTGTGCTATGACCCTACGTGGTGCTCAACTGAGGAAAACCAATATTATGCACCCCGAGGGACAGAAATTCCCAGTCACGGTGATTGGAGAGACAGGACTGGAGGTTCCCAATACCACCTTCAGGGTTTGACCGGGGTTCAAGCCAATGAGCCGAGGGCTCCTTGCCCACACCCTGACGAAACAGGCCTCCAGCACTGAGGGAGACTGGCAAGACTTGGCCGTGGGCCAACTCTGATACTAGAAGGAGTCTGAGGTGAAGACGGGACATCTGGTAAGGCATTCTTTTAATAGTGACTGAACCCAAGATGTTGTACCCCATCTCTGGGCAATTTCAGTCCATGAAGTCAGCCCTCCTGTCCGGATCATAGTGAAAGAAGGACAGACTCTCCCATCCATTCTGCAATACCCCCTCTAGCCCGTCCGGATCACTGGGAAAGAAGGACAGACTCTCCCATCCATTCTGCAATACCCCCTCTAGCCTGTCCAGATCACTGTGAAAGAAGGACAGACTCTCCCATCCATTCTACAATACCCCCTCTCGTCCGTCCGGATCACAGTGAAAGAAGGACAGACTCTCCCTTCCATTCTGCAATACCCCCTCTAGCCTGAGGCAACGTTTTATGAGGATGGAAACTCTTTTGTGGATGCAGCAGGAAAACGATATTCTGACTATGTGATAGTGACGGGCAGTGAAGTAACTGAACAGGCCTCTTTTGAAGCAGCTGTCTCCGCCCAGAAGGCTGAGCTGTTTGCTCTGACTCGTGCCTGTATCCCAGCAACAGACAGAAGTGGGAACGTTCACACAGACTCCCATTATGCATTTGGAATTGTACATGACTACGGGGCTCTCTAGGAACATGGAGATTCCTGACTTCCTCTGGCCACCCCATGAGTAATGACAACTTACTCACTGCTCTGCAGCTACCTCGTGTTTTGTCCTTCTCAGGGGGATGCCTCTGAGGAGGAGTGAAAACTGTGGTCCCATATGGGGTGCAAGAAAGTCCCCGACCTAAGTTTTTGGATCACCTAGTGGGACAGGTTTGTGTTCCAACACAATTTTTACCAATACAATTTTTGACACACCTGGGAAAGGAGGGAATGGTTGGTAACCTGTACCCTGCACATCGGGTACGACTCCCTTGACAGGTGGATCTTTTTCATGTCTACAAGTTGATTTTATTGAATTGCCTAGAGTACATTGCTATAGATACTGCTTAGTTATTATAGATGTGTTTAATAGATGGATTGAAGCTATTCCAACTACCATTAATACTGCTGTGACTGTTGTGAAGGTATTATTATGGGAAATAATTCCCAGGTACAAGCCAGAGATGCTGAGTTCAACAATGGCCCACACTTTATGGTGTAAGCAAACGAAGGAGTATGTAACAAACTAGCTATCAAGCAACAATTCCACTGTGTACACCACCCACGGGCTGCTGGCAGAGTGGAGAGAGCCAATGACACTCTGAAGAGTAAACTGGCCAGACTAACAGCGGAGACTGGACTCACTTGGTTGAAGGTCCGACCATTAGCCCGATTCCACATGAGAGTTATCCCACTGGGGAAAACAGGGTTGTCACCAGCTGAAATCATTTCCGGACGGCCCATGAGGACACCCTGGGAACAAAGTCTCAGGATTAAAGGCAGTGAATAAGAATAAGGAACCTTGGTTCTTCAGGGATATTGGAACTCTGATAAAGAAGAGAGAGATGTATGACATGTGTAAGAATCAGGGAGCAAAGAAGGTACTTGAGGGGTATAAAAAGTGCAAAAAAATACTTAAGGAAGAAATCAGGAGGGCTGAAAGAAGACATGAGGTAGCGTTGGCAGTCAAGGTGAAGGATAGTAAGAGCTTCCACAGGTATATTAATAGCAAAAGGATAGTGAAGGGATAAAATTGGTCCTCTTGAAGATCAGAGTGGTTGGCTATGCATGGAACCAAAAGAAATTGGGGAGATGTTAAATGTTTTTTTTGTGTCTGAATTTACTAAGGAAACTGGCATGGAGTCAATGGAAATAAGGCAAACAAGTATTGAGGTCCTGGAACCTATACAGATAGAAGAGGAGGAGGTGCTTGCTACCTTGAGTCAGGTAGATAAATCTCCAGGACCTGACAGGGCATTCCCTCGGACCTTGAAGGAGACTAGTGTTGAAATTGCAGGGGCCCTGGCAGATATATTTAAATGTCGTTATCTACGGGTGAGGTGCCAGAGATTTGGAGGATAGCTCATGTTGTTCCGTTGTTTAAAGCAGGCTCTAAAAGTAATCCAGGAAATCATAGGCTTGAAAGTTTGATGTAGGTCATGGGTAAGTTATTGGAAGGAGTACGAAGAGATAGGATCGACAATTATTTAGATAGACAGGGACTTATTAGGGAGAGTCAACATGGCTTTGTGCACGGTAGGTCATGTTTAACAAATATATTAGAGATTTTCGAGGCGGTTACAAGGAAAGTGGATGAAGGCAAGGCAGTGGATGTTGTCTGTATGGACTTCAGTAAGGCCTTTGACAAGGTCCCGCATGGGAGGTTAGTTAGGAACATTCAGTCACTAGGTATACATGGTGAGGTAGTAAATTTGAATGGGAATTGAGAAAGGGAGAAGTCAGAGAGTGGTAGTGGAGGATTGCTACTCTTGAGTGGAGGCCTGTGACTGTTGGTGTGCCACAGGGATCAGTGCTGGGTCCATTGTTATTTGTCATCTATATCAATGATCTGGATAATTATTTGGTAAATTGGATCAGCAAATTTGTTGTTGATACAAAGATTGGAGGTGTAGTGGACAGTGAGGAAGGTTTTCAAAGCTTGCGGAGGGATCTGGACCAGATGGAAAAATGGCAGATGGAGTTTAATACAGACAAGTGTGAGGTATTGCACTTTGGAAGGTCAAACCAATGTAGAACATACAAGATAAATGGTAGGGCACTGAGGAGTGCACTAGAACAGAGGAATCTAGGAATACTGATACAAAATTCCCTAAAAGTGGCATCACATGTAGATAGGGTAGTAAAGGGATGGTACATTGGCCTTTATAAATCAAAGTACTGAGTATAAGAGTTGGAATGTAATGGTGTGGTTGTATATTGCATTAGTGAGGGGGAATTTGGAGTATTGTGTGCAGTTCTGGTCACCGAATTACAGGAAGGATATTAATAAGGTTGAAAGAGTGCAGAGAAGGTTTACAAGGATGTTGCCAGGACTTGAGAAACTGAGTTACAGAGAAAGGTTGAATAGGGTAGGACTTTATTCCCTGGAGTGTAGGAGAATGAGGGGTGATTTGATAGAGGTGTATAAAATTATGATGGGTACAGATAGAGTGAATGTAAGCAGGCTTTTTCCACTGAGGCTAAGGGAGAAAAAAAGCCAGAGGACATGGGTTAAGGGAGAAGGGCGAAAAGTTCAAAGGGAATATTGGGGGGGCTTCTTCACAACTGTGTCTGACTGGTACTGGCATAACTGGTGCTTCTGGGCACATTCTGTCTCACTCCCAACTATTTTGTACCTTCCTTTGCACAGGTATGTAATGTCTAAAGGACCAGTGTTTGAGTAAATGAGACTCACCAATCTTTCTCCGGACTGAATCAATGGAATCTCCGAGTCAGATGGGTTCTCTCCAGTCGGTGCTCTCAACCCTCGGGCTGGTTCACTTGTTGCTGTTCCCTCGTCTTCAGTCGTGGTTTTTCTTCCAATAAATCTCTCACCGCAGGTCTAACTTTAATGTGAAAGATAATGAAGCACATTAACAATACAAAGGAGGACCAAACATTTCTGCTTAATGTTACCAGGAACAAAACTCACTGAAATTTCAACGTTGAAGGCAAATATAATGATCTCAGTGAACAATCTTTTATTGTCCCTCACATTACACAGATGATATGGGATAAGAAGGAGCCATAATCCAGTCATGGTAAGACATACGACACAGGAACAGAATTAGGTGATTCAATCCATCTGGTCTGCCCACCATTCAACCATGGCTGATTTTTATTCCAACAACGTATTCCTGCCTTCCTCCTGTAACACTGAAGCTACTCAGCAATCATCAGTATATTAATCTTCACAAATATACCCAAATGGCAGCCTCAAACAAATTCTGCTGCAACAATTTCCAGATATCAGACATCTCTTGGCCAAAAATTTTTTCTCATCTCAGTTTTAAAGGGAAGCAAGTTTATTCTGAGACTGTGCTGTCAGATCACAGACACCCTGTCTAATGGAAACATCCTCTTCATGTCCTGGCTTTTCAGCATTTGGTAGGCTTATTTAACCATACATCCCTCCACCACCCCCACCGTCCCGCTGAACTCCATCGAGCACAGGTCCAGAACCATCAAATGCTCCTCACACATAAAGCCGATCATTCCTGAGATTGTTCATGTGAACCTCATTAGCAACAACTGTACTGAACACATTTCCAGCAATAACAGACAAAATGGTACCAGATAATTGACAGGGAAAAGTTGTGCTTTCTTTACTGTTATACTATCACTCCATTTCCAGGTTAAAACTGGTCCATTTCAGGAAATTTGTATCACAGATCCTAGGATACAGATCTTGTCTTGCCAATACTGGAGTGACCGCCGGCGCTGGGCTATAAACGTGCAGGAGTAATGTGTGGCTCAGTGCCTTGCTCAGGGATACACCACGCTGCGTGGTGCTGAAGCTCGAACCATTCTTCCCCTTGACATCCCAGTCCATCGCCAAAGCAGGCAATGAAATCAAAGATCCCCACAACCTGGGACGTTCACTTTTCACACCCACCCCAGTCCGGGAGAAGACACAACAGCCAAAAAGCCAGGACAAAAGCGAGGAGCCTCAGGAAGCGAGGCGAGTTCAGGGAAGTTAATACCTGAACACAGTCAGTGGCCAAAATCAACCACGTGATCTGGCGTCACAAAGCGGAGGAGGGGCGAATCTGCGGCACAAGACACAAGTGACCTGTCTGCAAGTCTTCCATTTCAATTCTGCGGAAACAGACAGCCTGGGCTCCTGGTTTGGATCGTTCAATGCAGATTAAGTGAAGTCGACACATTTCTGACGAGCCCAGATAGCTGGAAAATAGATGATTAACTGGCCCTCAGTTCGGGGCTCACGGCCAACATCAGATCTCCCCACTCGGTATCGGTCTCAATACTCACCGATGGGAAAGTTATACCTTCGGCCCGCAGACAGTGATCCCGACGGAAGAGACGAAAGTCTTTCCCGATAATACAGCCGACCCACTTCAGCTCTGAGCGGAGAGGATGACACCGTCCACCCGGAGACGGTGAACATGCGCGGAGAGATTGTTACATCATCGAGAGGCGGGGCCAGCGCAGATGCTGCGGTTAAATGGGAGGGGCAAATGGAATTACTCGTCAGGATTGGTGACACCTCCCCCACCTCTCCCCCCCCCCCCCCCCACCAAGGCAGAGACTCCAGCTACTCATTAGTCAGTGGAAAGAAGCAAACTTGCCGCTCACAACTCCTCTCACCTTAAATGTATTGGACATTTCAACCCCCAGGAAAAATATATCGTCTGTCCACTCTATCTATTCCTCTCGTAATCTTATAAACGTCCATCCAGTCTCACCCCAGCCTGCGCCGCTCTGGAGAAAACAACACAAGTTTGTCCACCCTCTCGTTATAGCTCATGCCCTCTAATCCAGGCAGTGTCCTGGTAAACCTCTTCTGTGCCCTGTCCAAAGCCCCGACATCCTTTCGAGAATGGGGGCGACCAGAACTGTATGAAACACTCCAGATGTGGTCTAACTAGTTTTATAAAACTGTGTTACGAACTGTAAAGTTTTAGAAACGAACCAGCAGCAATAGAGTTCACACTGGAGTCTGGTTTTGATGTTAAAATCACTCTCTTTATTAGTATCTATTTATAATATAGTAACAACGAAATAAAGGAAAGTTAACAGTGTTAAGTGTATATATGTGTAAATGTATTTCCCAGACTATCGAGTCTGAGGGAACAAAGCTTAGAGTCTTTAAATGGTAAAGTAGGAAAATTCAGTAATCTACGGAATAAATAATGGGAGAGAGATGCTTGTAATCCATGGTGAAACGTAAAGAAAAGGCCGTTACTTCAAAATAACCGTCGACGAAGTTCTTATCCGTTGAATCCGTCCACGTACGAGTTATCAGCGAAAGTGACCTGACAGAGGAATATCGTCTTCCCGGGGTTACCACACAACATACTCAGGCAAGGGTTAACACAAGATATTCCAAAACCCACTCCTATGGATTATACGAAGTGACAGCCACACACATTCGTTGTGCTTCCGTGTACCGATGATCATCCCACTCTTGTGGGCCGAGGAGACTTTCAACCCTCAGCTGCGACTAACTGAAGCGATCAGCTTTTCCAGTCTCTCTCTCTCTCTGTTTAGACTGGCCGACTGCCTGTCTGCAGATCTCTCTCTCTCTCTCTCTCTCTTATGGTTCAGTCCACAGTCAGCACTGTCAGCCTGTGACTGACGTCATAGTCCCGCCTCCTCACACCGGCGCTCTTAAAGAAACAGTCACAGTACGACCGCAGGCTCGGAACAGCCGCAACACAACTTCCCGACTTTTGAACTCAATGCTTCAACTAATAAAGACAACCACGCCATTTGCCTTCTTAACCGCCCGATCAATCTGTGCAGTCTCTTTCAGGGAGCAATGAACTTGGAGTCTAAGATCCCTCTGATCATCGACACTGTTCAGGGTTTTGCATTTAACGGTGTACTGTCTCATACATTCGACCTACCGAGCTGCCAAGATGATCATCACTAATCAAATCTCACTGAGATTTCTCAGGTCCTGTTGAATTTATTGCCAAGTGCACAAGTACGGGAAGGTACAGGTACAGAGGAACACTGACTTGTGGCAGCATCACAGGCAAGTACATTCACATAACACACAGAACACAAATTATACGATGCTCTGTCAGTAACAATCTCTAAATATGTTTTATATCATTAACAATATATAAAATACATTGTATCATGATCAATAGTAAAATGTGCATTTTGTGTCAATAACAGTCTGGAAATGTTGAATATGGTCCCTGTCTCCATTCCTCCTGTAATCCACAACCAGCTCCTCTTTTTTTGTCACAATAAGGGAGAGGTTGTTTTCTTGACACCACTGTGTCGGGGTGATGACGTCTTCTCTGTAGGCTGCTTCGTTATTATTTGGGATTCGGCCAGTCAGTGTAGTGTATTCAGCAAATTTAATTAACAGATTGGAGCTGTGGGTGGCGACACGTCATGGGAGTACAGAGAGTAAAGTAGGGGGCAAAGAGACACCCCTGTGGGGTATGTGTGCTGAGGGTCAGAGAGACAGAGGTGAGGGAGCCCACTCTTACCACCTGCCGACGATCTGACAGGAAGTCCAGGATCTAGCTACACAAGGCAGGGAGAAGGCCGAGGTCTCTGAGCTTCTTGTCGATACTTCACGCCTTCGTATGGCTACTGCTCTGCCCATGACCGCAAGGAACTGCAGAGAACTTTGGAGAGCAGAGAACATCAGGGAAACAAGCCTCCCCTCCATGGACTCTTCCTACTCTTCCCCTGCCTCGGAAAAGCAGGCCATGTACTCAAAGACCCTCACATTACCTGGACATTCTTGCTGCAAACCCGCTCTCCCATCGGGGAAGAGATACAAAGCCTTAAAGCGCCACACGCCCGGCTCAAGGACGGTTTCCTGTCTACAGTTACAAGCTAAATGAATGATAAAATGGACTCGACCTCACAATGTAACTCGACGTGACTCTGCACCATATGTCTAGTGATTGTTTTGCCAGTTTCATTTTTCATTTTTAGAATCTTTTTTATTGATGTATAATCTTCTACAGCTATATAATGATGCAAAACGTTAATAGATTAGTATGTACACAGTTAATAAAGCTGAAAAAAAAACTGATCGTAAAATATAAAAATGGAAAAAAATATATATATATATAGAAAAATAAGGGAAAAAAGTGTCCCATCTAACGCGGAAAAAAACCCAGTAACCAGAAAAAAAGGGGAAAAGTCCATTAGGAATGAACCCTCCGGAGCAATACGTTTGACCATTACCTAATTTTTTTAAAAAAGAATCATCAACCGTCATTCCACACTTATAAAAAAAATAAAATTGGACGGAAACCATACAGCATAATTCAAATTAAATGATAATATTTGGCAAAAGAACCCCATCTTCTCTCAAAATTGAATCGAGGACCAAAAGTTCTACTTGTATTTCTTCCAAACTAAGACATAATATTCCTTGAGAAAACGATGCAATTAATGTAGGGGAAGAAATATCTTTCCATAATAAAATAGCTCTTCTTGTCAGTAGAGTAACAAATGCAATTACATGTTGATCTGAAGATGAAATACCCTGAATATGATGTGGAGCTATTCCAAATAGAACAGTCAATCTATTAGGTTGTAAATTAATTTTCAGAGCTTTAGAACTTGTAGAAATAAAAGATTTCCAAAACTATTTTAATGAAGAACTTGACCAGAACATACGTGACAAAGTAGCTACTTCAGTTTTACATCTATCTCAGCATTTGTCTGTACTAGGAAATATTTTAGATCGTCTCTCCTTTGTTAAATAATAACGGTGAACAATTTTAAATGGAATTAAACAATGGTTGGCACATTCAGAAGAGGAATTTACATTTTTAAAAACTCGAAGCCAATCTTCATTAACAAAGGTCATATTAAGTTTTCTCTCCCAATCTTGTTTATTCTTTAGTGATAGGTTCTCGTTTGGTAACAAAAATAAATGATACATTCTGCCAATGGAACCTTTCACAAAGGGATTCAATTTCAAAATGGTATCCAACAAATCAGATTCTTGTAAACATGGAATCTTAGGTAAATAATGTTGTAAAAAATGTCAAAACTGAACATATTGAAAAACATGTGTATGAGCGAGAGAAAATTTGTTAATTAACTCTTCAAAGATCATCAATCGGCCATCACAAAATAAATCTGTAAAAGAAAGGATCCCTTTATTTTTCCATAGGAGAAAAATGGGGTCAGTTGTTGAAGGTATAAATGAGAAGTTTCGATGTAAAAAACTAGTCATCTTAAATTGTTTAAATTTTTTTAAAACACGAAACTGAACCCAAATCCGTAGGGATTGTTTAATAACCGGGTAAAGATTTAAATTTGGAATTTTAGAGAGCTGTAAAAGTAATGGAGCTCCTAATATTGAAGTTAAATGAAATTGTTTAACTGCTTTTAATTCCAAATCAACCCACAATTGATTTTAGTTCTTATCAAGACAATATAACCAAAAACAGGATTCTCTAATGTTCACAGCCCAATAATACTCTTACATTAGGAAGTGCAAGTCCACCATCTTTTACAGATTTTTGTAAATGATACTTATTAATTTATTGTTCCAAATAAGGGAAGAAATAAGTGAGTCAATTTGATCGTATTTTTTTTAGTTAAAAAGATAGATATATTTTGGAAAACATATAAAAATCTAGGTAAAATCATTTTCACAGCATGAATACGACTGATTAAAGAAAAAGTAAGTGGATTCCATCAGGAAAATTGTTGTTTCCTGGAGACCATTAAAGGAAATGTATTCGCTTTGTAGAGATCTTTATTTTTTTTTACTAATTATAATACCTAAATGTATAACGTTATATAAAATACATTGTGTCATGATCAATATTAAAATGTGTATTTTGTGTCAATAACAGACTGGGAAATGTTGGATTTGATCCCTGTCTCCATTCCTCCTGTAATCCACAACCAGCTCCTTTGTTTTTGTCACAGTGAGGGAGAGGTTGTTTTCTTGACCCCACTGTGTCGGGGTGATGACTTCTTCTCTGTAGGCTGCCTCGTTATTTGGGATTCGGCCGATCAATGCAGTGTAGTCAACAAATTTAATTAGCAGATTGGAACCCGCCACTGCAGATCAAGGAGGAACAATATACGAATTGTGGGTCTTCCTGAGTTGGTCGAAGGCAATCGACCTTCAGAATGTTTTCCAAAGCTGTTCGCTCGTTTGTTTTCTGACGTTTTGGAGACTCCGCCTGGAATAGACCGGGTACACCGAGCCCCGGTGTTTAACTCCTCTTCTCAACAGAAACCTCGACCTGTGACCATTGCTTTTCATGGCTTCCAAACAAAGGTTACCATAATTCGCCAATATCGTCGGTTAGGTATGATGAAGAAGATAAGATAAGGCTGGTCGAAGATTATTTGCCCGGGGCATTAAGTGAACGTTTTAAGTATGAAAGAAAAGTCGTGGCTGAGTTATATAACAGAGACTATAAACCTTCACTAAATTACCCCGCTCGCCTCAGGATCATTTTGAAAAATGAAATGTTGTCTTTCATCCACTGACATTCTTTGTAAACTTTTAACAGTGTAAAGAATTCAAAGGATTTGTCGATAGGAATATCAAACACAACATCACGTTAGTTCCGCTGTATCTATCAGGTCACCAGCGCTTGAATGCCGCCGATCCTTGAAAGTGGAGACGGAGATGCTGGAGAAGACAGCGCCCCACCAGCTGCAAGGAGAGCGCGAGCACGTGTCCATCTCCGTGATCTGATTGGATACATCGCCATGACGTTGTATCAGTGTGACGTCATTCACTGGCTTTCATTTTGGAAGGGATTCACTGGGACAGCGCAGATACACCAACAGCTTCGCTCTGGGAAGCGAACGTTCACCTGCTCCGTGTGTGTGAAGAGACTCATTCAGTTAACCCACCTTGTGATGCTCCGGTGAGTTCTCAATAAATGGAGGCCACATTTCTGTCCGGAGTGAGCAAAGAGTTTCACTCAATCATCCCAGCTGCTGTAACAGCAGCAACTTCACATCAGGGAGAAAGTTCAAATCAGCTCCGTGTTAAATGTTTAACCATCACGGTGACTGATGGTTCATGAGGTTCATGACGGATTGTTACTGTCAGATTCTGCAGTTCTTGCGGCTGCTCATCGCACCCAGGACTGAACCCTGGTCACTGAGCATTGGAGGAGTCTGTTCTGCTGATGTTAGTGTTAAACTATACTGGTGTTTAATATTGTGGATCTGTGAAAGATCAATCAGTTCTGTATCAAATCCCGTGTGTCAGGTACTTACAGTCTCCACTACACTCACTATGTACACTAGAAAGGGCACTCGGCCCATCTGGTTTCAGCCCATGTTTCTGTTCCGTATCAGTTTATGAAAATCTATCCCTGCCGTTCCCCTCTCGCTCTCCCTGAGATGACAACTAGTCGCCACTCCGTGGGATAGGAAATTCCCCTTGAATTCCATAGAATCACAGAAATCTACAACACATTACAGTCCTTTTGGCCCACAATGTTGTGCCGACCATGTAAATTAGTCTCTAAACTGCTTAGAATTGCCCTACCGCATAGCCCTCTATTTTTCTAAGCTCCATGTACCTATTTAAGAGTCTCTTAAAAGATCCTATTTTATCCGACTCTACCACCGTCGCTGGCAGTGCATTTCATGCACAATCACCACTGTTGTTTAAAAATCTTAGCTCTGACATCTCCCCTGTACCTACTTCCAAGCAGCTTAAACCTATTCCCCCTCGTGTTAGCCGTTTCTGCCCTGGGAAAAAGCCTCTGACTATCCACACGACCAATGCCTCTCATCATCTTATACACCTGCATGAATTTCCTGCATGATTTTCTCCGGGCTGAACAAGACGATGAGCTCACTGTGGTTGTGACGTTGTTCAGGGCTCCGGACGAAGTTGGTTAAACTCCTTCTTCCCCGCTCTTTTCAATGTTTTCAGTCATTCTCACAATTTTCAAAGGTCTTTGCTTCGAACTGCTGGGTTGTTACAATGGACCTCTGAAGTCTGACAGCAGACTAGCGAGTGAATGGAGCAGAGTCAGAAACCAAGTTGCCAGTCAGGGATTTGGGGCTCCAGAAAGAGATGGGGCCTGGAGTTTACAAGGAGGAGGAAGAAGACAAACCGAACCTGCAGGATGTGGCTACAAATGAAAGATCAGACACATTTGGAAACTGATTGATTGAAAAAAAAAACTGGTTAATTTCTGCAAAATACTGGAGGAAATCAACAGATCCGGCAGCAAATGTAGAGAGGAATAAATAGAAAACGTTTAGTCCGAGCCCCTTCAGCATGCCTAGACTGTGTACTTCTCTGCTTAGTTGCTACCTGAACTGCACAGTTCCTCCAGCATTTTGTGTGTGTGTGTGTGTGTGTGTGTGTGTGTGTGTGTGTGTGTGTGTGTGTGTGTGTGTTTCTAGCAACTGCAGAATCTCTTGTGTTTTATATCTGCCTTTGAAAGAGGGTTGTCCGAGAGGCTTTAGGTAAATGGAATGCCTGTTGATATTGAGTATATTGTTTTTGGGAGCTGCTTTCTCCGTTAAAACAGTTACTGAGTTTTCTACACAGAAAAAACCCTGCGGTGTGGACATGAAACCGGTACTAGCAGGAATGTTTAATGGCACCGCGATTACCCATACAACCCTGGGTTTAAAATTTCGCTGCCTCTGAAGCAACGATCAAATGCTCAGGCATCAAGATTGATGACGTCACCGAATAGCACGCATGCGCGCCGTACACAAAGGCGCTCCGGATCGGTAAAGGTAAGAATGATTTTCCGGGCTGCTATCTTAAACACCGACTGAGGGACATTTGCTGTGAACTCCGGACATCATAGTCCGCAATCCTGGGACAGTCCTGCTCTCTTCCCTCTCTCTCAGCCCCACGATCCGTACACGGGCCCCGGGGAGCTTCCGGCCGCTGAGGGAATGGGAACCGATGGATCTCTCAGACAGAGCTGAGCTCCAGCTATCTAAATGCAAGGATTGGGAACTCGGAGAAAGGGAACAAAATCTTTTACATCTCCAGTTGAGAAAATCACCTTTGTTCTATCTCCGATTACAAACAAGAGAAAATCTGCAGATGCTGGAAATCCAAGCAACACACACAAAATGCCGGAGGAACTCAGCATTAGTACTCTTTTCCATAGATGCTGCCTGGCCTGCTGAGCTCCTCCAGCATTTTGTGTGTGTTGCTTGAGCTACCTCCTCTCGTTCTGCCCTTTCCTACCGGTGAGAACATGTTTTGTCCCATTCTCCCTGCGTACGTAATGATATCAAACAACTTTGTCCTGGGGAAAAAGCGGATTTCACATCACAAATGTGCCAGACTCCAATAAGGCAGACTACTGCCCTTCCCTTCATATTCATTGGCATTGCCATCACTGAGTTCACCACCATCTGTCACTTGCGGGAGGGTTCAGGGGAAATACTTATGTACAATACGGAAACTGGTGTTGCAGTATTGTGGCGATGCAAAATTTGCTGGAGAATTTGCAAGTGGGGAGTGATATTTGGAAATCTGACCTTTGAAAGTATCATTTAGCAAGCAAATCACATGTGGACGGTTTGCAAAAGTTCTAGTGAGAAAATCCTTCATAACCCACAACAGGCCTGTTACATAGTTTGTGTGAGAGTGCAGATGAACTCGATCAAACCCAGAGGAGATCAAAGTTTTTATCGACAGTGATTTGTTAGCTGTTAAATGAAATACCACCCTATTTAAAATTCAGTGTGCACGTCTTGTTTTCAGTGGGTAAAAATTGCACAGCACAAGGTGTTTCAGCACACCGGTCATTACAAATTAGACGGGACATTGGTGGGAAGGCGTGGAGACCTACAGTGTCCCTGATACCCTCACCTACAAGACGTGCATCCAGCTGCAGCTTGTAACCCTGCACTTTAAGGAGCTGGAGCTGGAAATGGATGAATTCTGGATCATCTAGGAGTTGGAGGGGGTGATAGTTATAACATCAAGAGAGGTGAGTTACACCCAAGGTGCAGGACACAGTAAACTGGGTGAGAGTACTCTTGGGGTCATCTCATACAACAACAGGTAGACCACTTTGTAAACTGTTGGGGGGATTACCTGGCAGAGGAAAGTCAAATGTCCATATGTTCTCAACCCCAGATCCATTGATATCAATAGGGGTTAGCCTGTCTCCATTCCTTTTGTAGTCCACAACCAGTTCCCTTGCTTTTGTGACATTGAGGGAGAGGTTGCTTTCTTGACACCCAGACAGACGTTGTTCAGAACTCAGATAGAGTCAGCAGACAAATGGTTGAGCATGGTGCGATGAATGTGCTGAGCTGTGTATATCACAATGCAAGAAGCATCGTAGGAACGCCCGATGAGCTCAGGACAGGGAATTGTGATATTGTAGCCATTATTGGGACTTGGTTGCACCAAATACTCTGAGAGATTTAGAGGAGCAAACTTTGCAGAGATTGCAGTCTATGCTAAAAAACAAAGGTTGATATAGTAAGCGATTTTAACTTTTTATATATTTAAGGACCAAATGGGGTAGAGTTTGTCAAATGTGCCCTTAATCAGGATGTAGAATTCCCGATGTAGAAGTGTGCAATAAGCTGTTAGGAAATGATCCATTGTTAGTGACTGAAATTAGTGTATGTAAACACTTCATATCTAGCGATCGTAACAACATAAGAGTCCAAGTAAATATGGAAAAAAAAAAGCGGGCTGGATGATGAGTTGATATTCTAAATTGGAGGAAGGTCAATTCTGATGGTATCAGAAAGATCTAACAAGTGTGGATTGGGACTGTTTTTTTTTCACGAAAAGCAGTACTTGCAAGTGGGAGTTCTTCAGAAGTGACGGTATAGAGTTTGTATATGCCTGCCAAAATAAAAGTTGTAAGGTAACTGGTGCAGGGAACCGTGGTTTTCAAGAGATATTGAGGTCCCGGGTATTTTGTTCCTCTAAATGTCTCAGACTGCTGGGTGCTACCAAGAATCATTAATGGCTACAGTATCATAATGCCACGCCCTGAGCTCATCTGACTTTTTGTTTTAGAAACTTTGTTTCTAAAGCTTCCTAATAGTTTTTGCTCTTTTGTTTGCCCTCTCTTAGGTGTTTCTGTTGGCTTTGTCTTCTTATTCCAGCCACGGTTGTGTCCTCCTGCCGTTTCAATGCTTCCACTTCTTTGGGATGTATCGATCACTCAGTTCCCGAATTGCTCCCGGAAACTCCAGCCATTGCTGCTCCATTGTCAATCCTACCTTTTCCCTTCCAAACAAGTTTGGCCAGCTTCTCTGTTATAGAAATGTGGAGAAGTTCAGTACAGGAACAGGCTATTTAGCCCATTTTGTCAATGCCAAAAGAACATTAAAGCTTTCTAATGCAACTACCTGCACTGGAACCATCGGCCTCCATACCCCTACCATCCAGGCTCCCATCCAAACTTTTCTTAAGTGGTAAAATTGAGCTCATGTTCACCACTCGTGCTGGCTTCTTTTCCACACTCTCACGGCCAATTCAATGAAGAGGTTTTACACATATTCCCCATAAATTTCACCTCCCCACTTAACCCATCACTTCTGGTTGTCATCACACTTAACATCAGTTGAAAAAGCCTGCTTGAATTTACTTGTTCTATGCCCTTATATTTTTTCTACACAGGAACATAGAAAACCTACAGCACAATACAGGCCTTTTGGCCCACAAAGCTGTCCCAAACATATCCTTACCTTCGCCAAGGCCCTCTAATTTTCTAAGCTCCAGGTATCCATCCAGGAGTCCCTTAAAAGACCCTTTCGCTTCTGCGTCCACCAGGGCTGCTCACCAATCTCTGTGTAAAAAAAAACTAACTTCGATACTTTGAACAATTCCTCAATGCAATGTATAATTTCCTTGTCTCTGTTTAGTGCATTTTTTAGGTGTATAAGATGATGAGGGGCATTGATCGTGTGGATAGCCAGAGGTTTATTCTCAGGGTTGAAATGGCTAACATGAGGGGGCATAGTTTTAAGGTACTTGAAAATAGATACCGAAGGGATGTCAGGGTTATTTTTTTTTGCACAGAAAGTGGTGGGTCTGTGTAATGCACTGCCAGCAGCGGTGGTCAATGCAGATACAATAGGGTCTTTTAACAGCCTCTTAGATAGGAATATGGTGCTTGGAAAAATAGAAGTCTATGCACTTCGGAAATTCTTCGCAGTTTCTAGAGTAAGTTACATGGTTGGCACAACATTGTGGGCTGAATGGCCTGGAACAATAGACAATAGATAGTAGGTGCAGGAGTAGGCCTTTCAGACCTGCTAGCCAGCACTGCCATTCACTGTGATCATGGCTGATCATACACTTTCAGTAACCCATTCCTGCCCTCTCTCCATATCCCTTCACCCCACTATAAGATGTCTATCTAACTCTCTCTTAAATGCATTCAGAGACTTGGCCTCCACTGCCTTCTGGGGCAGAGCATTCCACATATCCACCACTCTCTGGGTGAAAAAGTTTAGGCATCTCTGTTCTAAATGGCCTACCCCTTATTCTTAAACTGTGGCCTCAAGTTCTGGACTCACCCATCAGCGGGAACTTTCTTACTGCCTCCAGTGTGTCCAATCCCTTAATAATCTTATAAGTTTCAATCAGATCCACTCTCATCCTTCAAAATTCAAGTGTATACAAGCCCAGTGGCTCCAATCTGTCAACATATGACAGTCCCACCATTCCAGGGATTAATCTTGTGAACCTGCGCTGCACTCCCTCAATAGCAAGAATATCCTTCCGCAAATTTGGAGACCAAAACTGCACACAATACTCCAGAACATGCTGTAGATTTCTATGTTCTAGGTTGAACAGCGAAATCACTTTTTTTCTTTAATCTGTGCAGGGTCCATGATTTTAATGCCAGTTTTCCACACTCCCATAGAGCCTTTCTCCATCTCCTGAGTAAACATAGATGAAAAATTATTTAAGATCTCCCCCATTTGCTTTCGTTCCACAAGTGGATCACCATTCCGGTCTTCCAGAGGACCAGCTTTGTGCCTTACAATCCTTTTGCTCTTGATCTATCTGGAGAATCCCTGTGGATTATCATTCATCATTTCTGCAGGACAATCTCATGCCATCTGGATTTATTTCTTATGTGTTCTCTTGCATTTCTTATCCTGCCTATCCCTGTTATACAACTTCATTTTATGCTTCACCAGGGTCTCAATATCCCTTGAAATCCAAGGTTCCCTACAGTTTTTTATCTTCACTTTTTATTCTGAGAAGCAAATTCCCCCTTTGTACTTTAAAAATTTGGCTTTGAAGGACTCCCATTTACCAAACACACCTTTGCCATAAAGCAGCCTGTCCCAGTCCACAGTTGCCAGATCCTAGTATCTTAATTCAAGCCCTGAACACATCCACCTTTCCTACGCTGCTCCTTGTATTGAAATATACAGGGCTCAGCATATTCACTGCACCATGCTCAACTTTTTCATTCCTGACTTTGTCGGAGGACTGAACACCAACTGTCTCCATCACCCCTCCACTATCTGTTCTATTATTCAGGCTCCCATTCCCCCTGCAAGTTTAGTTTAGCCCCCCTTACCCCCACCTCCCTCCATGCAGATCTATCACCCCTTTGGCTTTCCTCTCCCAGATCAATAAAAAGGAGGTGCATACCAGGTACAGGCAGATAGGAACAAATGGGGTACTTATGAAATACAGGAAATTCAAGTGAACACATATGAAAAAAAAAATAAAAGGAGGCATGAGCTTGCCTGGGCAGCGAAGGTGAAGGAGAATCCTCAGGGATTCTGCAGATATGTTTAGAGCAAATAGATTGCAAGGGAAAAAATTAATCCTCTGCATCAGAATGGTAATCCATATGAGGAGACAAAGTAGATGGGGGAGATTATTTTTGCATCCGTATTTACACTGGAGATGGACACAGAGTCTATAGAAGTGAGGCAAAGCAGCAACAACTTCTTAAGGCAAATTAGTGTGGATAAATCTGGGACTCTGGGACTCTGCGGAGGACAAGTGCAGAAACTGTCAGGGCACAAGCAAAGATATTTAAATAATCCTCAGTGGCAGGTGAGGTATTGGAGGATTGGAGGACACTGTTTGAGAAAGGCTCTAAAAATAAACTAGGAAATTGTACATTGATGAGCTTGACATCAGTAGTGACGTTATGTGCTGGACCCGGACAAGTATTTGGATAGATGTGGACTGATTAAGGATAGACAGCATGGCTATGTGCATGGCAGGTCATTTCTAACTAATCTTATAGAGTCTCTCGAGGAAGTTATCAGGGAAGTGGATGAAGGCAAGGCAGTGGATGTTGTCTACATGGACTTTAGCAAGACACTTGACAAAGTCTCATATGGGAGGTTGGTCAAGAAGGTTCAGTCAATCAGCATTCAAGATGAGATAGTAAATTGGATGAGACACTGACTTTGGCAGAAGCCAGAGTGTGGTAGCAGATGGTTGCCTCTCTGACTGGAGGCCTCTGATTAGTGGTGTGCCACAGGGATCAGTGCTGGATCTGTTGCTGTTTGTCATCTATATCAGTATTCTAGAGGATAGTGTGTTTAACTGTATTAGCAGATCTGTAGATGAAATGAAGATTGGTGGTGTAGTGGTCAGCGAGGAGGACTATCATGGCTTGCAGTGTTATCTGGACCCACTGGGAAAATGGATTGAGAAATGGAAAATGGAATTTAATGCAGACAAGTGTGAGTTGTTGAACTTTGGTCTGACCTACCAAGGGAGGTCTTTCAGAGTGACTGGTCGGGCACAGAGGAGTGTTGTAGAAGAAAGGGACCTGGGAATACAAGTCCTTAATTCACTGAAAGTGTTATCACGGTTAGATAGAGACGGAAAAAAAGATTTCAGCCCATTGGCTTTGATGAACCAAATACTGACAATAGATGGATGTTATGTTGACTTGTAGAAGACATTGGTGAGGCCTAATTTGGATTATTGTGTGCAGTTTTGGTCACCTACCTACAGGAAAGATGTAAAAGAGTTTCAGAGAGTTCAGAGAAATTTCACAAGGATGTTGCCAGGTCTGGAGGGCTTGGATTATAAGGAAAGATTGAACAGGTCAGGACTTTATTCTCTGGAATGTAGAAGATTGAGGGGAGATTTGATTGTGGTAGAGGGGCATAGATAGCGTAAATGCAAGCTGGCTTTCTCCACTGAGACAACAAGAGGCCATGGGTTAAGGGTGAAACATGAAACGTTAAGGGAAGCATGAGGGGAATTTCTTCACACAGACGGTCTTCCGGATGTGGAATGAGCAGCTAGCACAAGTGGTGCATGCGAGCTTGATTTTAACATTTAAGAGGTTCGTGTAGGTACCTGGATTGGGAGTGGGCAGTTTAAATAGTTCAGCACAAACTAGATGGCCCAAAGGGCCTGTTTCTGTGTTGAAATTTGCTATGACTGTGACAACAACCTGAAATAATACAAAAATTCACCCTAAGTCCTTTTAACAGCTGTGCGGACCAACCAGTCATTTCAGCAGGAATTTTTATATGGCGTTAAAACTGTGGCACATTAAGTTAATAATACATAAAAGAAAATCCCAGCTGCACGTCAAGAGACTATTTGTGTGAGACTGTTTCAGTTACTGTGGGGCCAGGCACCCATGCAGCTCAGCAGAAACGGGGAGTAATACCAATGGAGAGAGTCAAACTGAGCCAGGGTATAAACTGGAGATGGCAAAAATGCCCCATTCTTATAGAGACAGGAAGAACATCAGAGAATTGATGGTCATTCCAGATACCAGCACTCTGCCCAGTCAGAAGAAGATTTCAGACAGACAGACATACTTTATTGATCCCGAGGGAATTTGGATTTTGTTACAGTTGCACCAACCAAGAATAGAGTAGAAATATAGCAAAATAAAACCAAAAATAATTAAATGATAATAAGTTATGCAAAGTGGAAATAAGTCCAGGACCAGCCTATTGGCTCAGAGTGTCTGACATTCTGAAGGAGGAGTTGTAAAGTATGACGGCCACAGGCTGGAATGACTTCCTGTGACACTCAGTGTTGCATCTCAGTGGAATGAGTCTCTGTCTGAATGTACTCCTGTGCCTAACCAGTACATTATAGAATGGATGGGAGACATTTTCCAAGATGGCATGCAACTTGGACAGCATCATCTTTTCAGACACCACCGTCAGAGAGTCGAGTTCCACCCCCACAACATCACTGGCCTTACGAGTGAGTTTGTTGATTCTGTTGCTGTCTGCTTCCCTCAGTCTACTGCCCCAGCACACAACAGCAAACATGATAGCACTGGCCACCGTAGACTCGTAGAACATCCTCAGCATCATCTGGCAGATGTTAAAGGACCTCAGTCTCCTCAGGAAATAGAGACGGCTTTGACCATTCTTGTAGACAGCCTCAGAGTTCTTTGACCAGTCCAGTTTATTGTCAATTCGTATCCCCAGGTACTTGTAATCCTCCACCATGTTCACAGTGACCCTTTGGATGGAAACAGGGGTATCTGGTGCCTTAACCCCCCTCAGGTCCACCACCAGCTCCTTAGTCTTTTTCACATTAAGCTGCAGATGATTCTGCTCACACCATGTGACAGTTTTCCCACTGTAGCCCTGTACTCAGCCTCATCTCCCTTGCTGATGCATCCAACGATGGTAGAGTCATCAGAAAACTTCTGAAGATGGCAAGACTCTGTGGTGTAGTTGAAGTCTGAGGTATAGTTGATGAAGACAAAGGGAGACAGGACAGTCCCCTGTGGAGCCCCAGTGTTGCTGACCACTCTGTCTGACGCACAGTATTGCAAGCGCACATACTGTGGTCTGCCAGTATTTATCTGTCTAACTTGGGATTAACCTCACTGTAACAGTGTGATACCAGATCAAAGCTTGGCAACTCAAGTAATCTCATCTGTAATGTTGTCCTAAACCCATTGATGGATTCTGTATATCTTTTTACAGGTTAAAAATGAGAAGAAATTTGTCTCCAGGAAGCTCAAACATGGCACACCAGTTTTGTTGACTCTGTCTAGATATTTAATAAGTGGAGCAAGGGATTCAATCGACCATCCTTCCTACTCACACTGTGGGGAGGGATTAACTTGGTCATTTGACCAACTGGCAAGCCCGTCATTTTACACAGGAAAAAGGCCATTCACTTGCTCAGAAAGTGGGAATGGATTCACTCAGTTATCTCAATTGGAAGGTACAAGTTCACACTGGGCAAGGCCATTCATCTGTTCTGTGTGTGAGAAAGGATTCAGTTGGTCTTCCCATCTGTGGACACACCAGTCAGTTCACACCACACTGGGCAGAGGCTGGTCATCTGCTGAATTTCTGGGAAAGGATTCACTCAGTCATTTGACCTAATGGCTCACCAGCGAGTTCACACCAGGGAGCGGCCGTTCACCTGCTCAGTCTGTGATAAGAGATTCACTCACTCTTCCACCCTATGGAAACACCAGCGAGTTCATACTGGGGAGAAGCCATACATCTGCTCAGTCTGTGGGAAGAGATTCACTGAGTCATCCACCCTACTGGTACATCAGCGAGTTCACACTGGGGAGAAGCCGTTCACCTGCTCTGTCTGTGGGAAGGGATTTACTCGGTTATCCCACCTACAGAGTCACGAGCGAGTTCACACTGGGGAGAGGCCTTTCACCTGCTCAGTCTGTGGGAAGAGATTCACTGATCCATCCAACCTACAGAGACATCATCGAGTTCACACTGGGGAGAAGCCGTTCACCTGCTCAGAATGTGGGAAAGAATTCACTGAGTTATCCAACCTGCAGAGTCACCAGCGAGTTCACACTGGGGAGAAGCCGTTCACCTGCTCAGAATGTGGGAAAGGATTTACTGCTTCATCCACCCTGCATAGTCACCAGCGCGTTCACACTGGGCAGAAGCCTTTCACCTGCTCAGTCTGTGGGAAAGGATTCACTCGGTCATCCAACCTACAGAGTCATCAGCAAGTTCACACTGGGGAGAGGCCGTTCACCTGCTCAGTCTGTGGGAAGAGATTCTCTCATTCATCCACCCTACAGAATCATCAGCGAGTTCACACTGGGGAGAAGCCATTCACCTGCTCAGTCTGTGGGAAGAGATTCACTCAGTCATCCCAAGTACAGAGTCATCTGCGAGTTCACACTGGGGAGAAGCCGTTCACCTGTTCAGAATGTGGGAAGGGATTTACTCAGTTATCCCAACTACTGAGTCATCAGCGAGTTCACACTAGGGAGAAGCCGTTCACCTGCTCAGTCTGTGGGAAGGGATTCACTGATCCATCCAACCTACAGAGTCATCAGCTAGTTCACACTGGGGAGAAGCCGTTCACCTGTTCAGAATGTGGGAAGGGATTTGCACAGTCATCCCAACTACTGAGTCATCAGCGAGTTCATACTGATGAGAGACCATTCCCCTGCTCAGTCTGTGGAAAGAGATTCACACATTCATCCACCCTACAGAGACACCAGCGAGTTCACACTGGGGAGAAGCCATTCACCTGCTCAGTCTGTGGGAAGAGATTCACTCGGTCATCTGACCTACAGAGTCATCATCAAATTCACACTGGGAAGAAGCCGTTCACTTGCTCAGAATGTGGGAAGAGATTCACTCATTCATCCACCCTACAGAATCACCAGCGAGTTCACACTGGGGAGAGGCCATTCCCCTGCTCAGTATGTGGGAAGAGATTCACTCGCTCTTCCACCCTGCAGAGACATCAGCAAGTTCACAATGGGGAGTGGCCATTGTTATGAATCCCTAGGTTTCATTTGCTGTGGACTGTCATTTGAAGAGAGAGACAGAGATTAAGAAGGTGAATCAGTCTGACTTACAGCTTATTTACATCGCTCGCAGCTTGTTTAGTTTTAACCGATGACACAGACACTCTGAGTCAGAAGGAGGAAAAACGGAAGGATCAAAATCCAGGAACCAGCGGCCAAGGGTCTGATGCGCCATCAATAACTCTCGGAGACCTGAGGCGAGATATGGGCTTTTATTAGCTGAAAAATTGAACACTCTCAGCAGCAGAACAGCAAGAGATCAAGGAGCCGTGCCTCCAATCTCCTTTATACAGGGGTCTGTGGGAGGACATAGGAGCAGTCAGCAAGGGGGGGGAACGGGACGTGTCCTGTCAGGTATATGTAGTTCACCACAGGATCGCTCTTTAGAACTTTCCTATGCCCACAATGGTAGGTTAATTATCAATTCACCATACTTCGAATGTGTGGTTGTGACCCTGTTTGATCCATATCAGTGGATCTGTTTTGAGGTATCCTGTGAAGACCACTGACGTCTTAACCCTTGCCTAGATGTGGTGTGGTAATTCATTTGAAGACAATACCCCTTGTGACAAGTCACTTTCGGTAATAATTCATATGTGGATTTGGAATGATGACAGATAAAGTATACAGCAACTGTCCTCTCATTTTACCACCATGGAACCTGTGGAATTTGACATAATTGCCTTCTCTTGATATTTACCCTGGATTACAAATATCTCTTATCATCTATTCTGTGGATGAACTGAACTTTCGCACTTTACCATCTCAAGACTCCAAGCTTTGTTTCCCCTGAGCTCAATAGTTTGGGAGTTATATTTACACACGTCTATACACATAACACTGTTAACTTCTGTTTATCTTGTTTAATTTGCATTTTTTTTAAGTAGATTCTATTAAAGATAGTGGTTTTAACATCAAAACCAGACTCCAGGTGTAATCTATTGCTGCTGGCTCGTTTCTAAAGCATTAAGGTTCATAACAAATTTGGGGCCTGCGTCTGGGATAGGACCAAATTTGGGGTCTATTGATCGATTTATTATCGATTTGATTGGGGAAATCCCTTTTGATTTATTTGTGTGTGGAAATCAGCAGCAATGGATACTGATAAATTTCTGGAAACGCCAACCCCTGAGGCATTAGTAAAAGCCAAAATGAATGAATTGCTGACTGTTGCTACTGGGCTGAATCTTAAGGTGTAAGGGTGTGTGAAGGACCAGGGTAAGTGTAAAACTGGGAGAGCAGGTAACGTTAAAAAAAAATACATGAGTTTTTTTTTAATATAATCTAGGCATCCACTCCCTTTTGCAGAGACTGGGATCCCTGGTTCAATCGGTAATGATGTTGTGCATTTCAATGTTCACCTCTCAGTCCTCAATTCTCTAAATGAAAGGGTTATCACATTTGATCTTTCTTCATATGATGACCCCACCACTCCAGGGATCAGTCTGGTGAATCTTCATTGCACTCTCTATAACAAACATTCTCTAACCTCTTTGTTAATCCTCTGTGGAATTAATTTCCATTTTCTTCTGCCCCGTGTTGCCTCAACCACTCACCCTGCACCCCGTCACTATTTCCACCTTCCCACCTCCTCCGTCGCATATATCCAACTCTCACTCCACATCTCTTGCCCAATCCGTACCCCTCACCTCTTTTTTCTGACTATTTCTGTCCACTCTCAGTCCAGAAGGAAGGTCTCAGCCTGAAATGTTAACGGTTCATTTCTCTCCACAGATGCTGCCCGACCCACTGAGTTCCTCCGACAGTTCGTTCTTTGGTGTATATAACCCTGTTAGTATGGGGAGTGGGATTCCAAGTACAATCTCAACAAAACACGCATAATTGTCACGTTTCCCGAATCATTGGCCCCACTTGCATGTCAAAAGTTTGCCGGTGTTTGCCCCCATGTGTGAATCCCTCTGCTCGCCACCACCGTGTGCTCAGACGGTTCCACAGATTTCCACCGGGACAAACATCCTGTCCGCCCCTCTCACACCATCTTTTTCCTATCAATAAAATCCCTCCTCTCCCTCCCCGCGGAACCGGCATCAAACCGACGGGCCGAACGGTCTCCTCTTACTTCGAGGCGATACATCAGACTCCGGCCGCAGGAGACGCTTCACAAACGCCCCAACTTCCCTCGGAGGGAAATTAAAATAAATCAGAAAGCGGACATTTACTCTGCTGTGATGGGGAGTTCGAGGTTGGAGTGGGGGTAACACCCTCTCAGCTTGTCCGCCTCTGCGACGGGTGGACGACACCGCGCACGTGAGGGCAGATCACGGTGTCAGGAGCGGGGGGGGGGGGGGGGGGGGTCGTCGTGACGTCACCTGTGGTGGTGCGCTCACATTTAAAAGCACCTTATTGGGCGTTCCTTATGATTTCGGAGGGACAACAACATTAATCACGGGTTTCATCACTCAATCCAGTGTTGTGAGATGTAAAGTCCCCTGTTATGTGTCCGGCTGTGCCGTGTTGTTGGTGGAGTGGGCAGCGTGGTGTTTGTCTCGATTCGGGTCACAACACCAGAATTGCCAGCGGGGTCCACACACAGTGTATTAGCCAACAGAAAACCTTTCGTCCCTGCAGTCTTTGTCTCCCGGTAAACAACACCCTGACAGTGTGGACCATAGGTATCCTTCTTCACCCACCCCGTTTTTGTTCACTTTATGAACATACAATCAATCCGTGCACGGTATATAATCTGTTGTTACTGTTGTGTTGTTGTGTTGCTCTGGAGCCGGAGTAATAATTATTTCGACCTCATTTACACGTGTCTGCTGAAAATGGAATTAAGCAACCCTGAATCTTGAATAAACATTTCAGCAGCTGAGCGTCACATTTCTGTCTCTCAGCGTTATTGCGGCAGAGCGCCACCTGGTGACAATGGAGTCCACAAATCAGTGTGTCCTGTTATTGCGGCAAATTACCACCAAGTGACAGTGTTGTCCACAAAAGGGGGAGGTTTACAGCGATAAGGAGGGGTGTCGGGGCTGGAAGCCAACTGCAAGTGGATGAAGTGCCAGACCTGCCGATAACCTCTCTCCTCATCACGAGTCAGGGTCCCAAACTGTCCTTCTATATGAGGCAACTTCTCAACATCGGGACTGTTGTGGTCATCTACTGTTTCCAGTTTTCCAGTTGTGGCCTCCTCGACATTAGTGAGACCCGATGTAGTCTCTGCTTTCTGCACTCTGTCCCGATGAGATTCTGCAGATGTTGGAGATGCAGAGTAACAGACACAAAATGTTGTAGGAAGTTAGGAGGTCCGGTAGCTTCTATAGAGGGGGATAAAGCAAAACAGAGATTTCCTGCCGAGACCCTTCATCGGGACTGGAAGTGCGGAGAAGCCGGAATAAGATGGTGCGGGGAGTGGAAAGTGTCCAAGCTGGTAGGTGATAGGTGAAGCCTGATAAAAGTGAAGGTGAGTGGGTGGGGGAGGAGGGAGATGAAGTGAGACGCTGTGAGCTGGCAGGTGGAAAATGCAAAGGGTTGAACAAAAAGGAATCTGATAGGATAGGAGAGTGGATAATGGGGGGAAAAAGTAAAAGCGGAACGAGAGAGAGACAATCCGCAGTGGGGAAGAGTGGAGACAGGATGGAGGAGACGGGCGTGTGGGTTGATGAAAAAAAAAGGTAGAGGTAGAAGTTAAAGATATCGATGTTCATGTCATTGAGGAGTAAACTACCCGGATGTAATATGAGGTGTTGCTCCTCCAACCTGAGAGTGCGCTCATCGTGTTAGTTAAACAATGAACCGGAAGGGAGAGTGGATTAATAATTTCCCTCTGGGATCCGTATTAAATCAATCCTCTCTCAACTTAAACCAGTGCTCTCTGATTGTTGATTCCACAAAGGTGGGGAAAAGGACTGCGCATATACCCCATTTCTGTACCCTCATGGTTTGGAACGCCTGCATAAGGTCACCTCAATCTCCTGCACTTCAAGGTGTGAAATCCCAACCTGTCCAACCTCTCTCCAGAACTCAGTCCCTCGAGTACCGGCACCATTCTCGTAAACCTCCCCTGCACTCATTCCAGCATGACGTCCTCTCTCCTGTAGCAGAATGACCAAACAGGAGGAAATCTGCAGCTGCTGGAAATTCAAACAACACACACAAAATGCTGGTGGCACTGTCAGAAGCACTGTCAGTGACGAAGGGTCTCGGCCCGAAAAGTCGACAGTGCTTCTCCCATTACATGTTGCCTGGCCTGCTGTGTTCCACCAGCATTTTGTGCAGAATGACCAAAACTGAATACAATAATCCAGGCGCGAATACCCTAATCCTAATGAAACCTCATTGGCCTCTTCTTCAGACCATGAGCCATGAGATATCAGACAGAGGCTGCTCAGCCAATCGACTCTGCTCCGCCATTCCTTCGTGTCCAATTGATTATCTCTCAACCCCATTCTCCTGCCTTCTCCCCATAATCTTTGAACATCCATTTAAAATACACTCAATGACTTGACCGCTACTCCGTTCATGGGAATGAATTCTAAAGATTAAAATTCCTCCTCATCTCTGCTGTCAGTGGATGCCCTATACATTGAGGGCTGTCCTCTGGTCCCAGATTCACACAGTACAGGGTGCATCTTCTTCACAGCCACTCTGTCTATGCCTTTCAATATTTAATAGTCTTCATTGAGATCCCCTCTCTCTCTTCCAGACCAGCGAGTACAGGGTCAAAGCCGTCTAATGCTCCTCATACTTAACCATTGCATTCCTGGAATCACCCTCGTGAAACTTCTCCGGACCAGCTCCAATACGAGAGTAGCATTTTCTCAGATAACAGGTCGGAAACAACTCACAATACACCGAGCGATCTGACCAATGCGTTTTAAAGCTAGTGTCACATCCTTGCTATTATATGCTAACATTACTGTTGCCATCCTTAATCAACACAATCTGCAAGCAAAACAACAGGGACTCCTGCTCAAGGACTCCCAAGTACCTATGCTCTTCTGATTTTTGAATTTTCTCCCATTTTTTTTCTACGCCCCTATTCCTTCTACAAATTGTACATGACCGTTCCCTTGCATACACCGTGTTACATCCGCCACTTCGTTGCCTGTTCTCCAAACCTATCGAAGTCTTTCTGCAGACTCCCACTTCTCTCGAAACTACCTGCCCCGTACGTATCCTTGTATCAACTGCAAAGTTCGTCACCAAGGTATCAATGCCGTCATCCATATCATTCAGATTTAACATGAAACGATGCGGTCTCAATACTGACCCCTACAGAACACCATGAGATACGACAGCAAAACAGAAATGCCCATATTATTCTGACGCTTTCTCCCTTGTCAGTCAGCCAATCTTCGATCCAAACACGTCTCTTTCCTGTAATTCCATGAGCTGTCATCTTGTTAGGCAGCCTCACATGCAGCAACTTGGAAACATAGAAACATGAAAATCTTGCAGCACAGTATAGGCCCTTCGTCCCACAAAGCTGTGCCAAACCTTTGAAATACCTAGGCTTACTCATAGCCCTCTATTTTTCTGAGCTCCATATACCTATCCAGGAGTCTTTTAAAAGACCCTCTCATTTCGGCCTCCACCACCACCACCGGCAGACCATTCCACACACTCACCACTCTCTGCGTAAAAATCTTACCCCTGACATCTCCTCTGTACCTACCTCCAAGCACATTTAAACTGTGCCCTCTCGTGTAGTCATTTCAGCCCTGGGGAAAAGCCTCTGACAAACCCCATGATCGATGCCTCTCATCATCTTGTACACCTCTATCAGGTCATCTCTCATCCACCGTCACTCCAAGGAGAAAGGGCCGAGTTCATTCAACTTCTTCTCATAAGGAATTCTCCTCAATCCAGGCAACATCGTTGTAAATCGCCTCAGCAACATTTCTATGGCTTCCACGTCCTTCCTGTAGTGAGGCGACCAGGACTGCGCACTATATTCCAAAATGCGTCTGATCAGGGTCCTATATAGCTGCAACAGTAAGTCACGACTTTTAAACTCAGTCCAATGGTGGATGAAGGCCAATGCGCCGTACGACTTCTTAACCACGGAGTCAACTTGTGTTGCAGCTTTGAGTGTCCTATGGACTGGAACCCCAAGATCCCTTTGATTCTGCACACTGTCAAGAGTCTTACCATTAATGCTGTATTCTGCCAAAATGAACAACCTCACACTTATCTAGGTTGAACTCCATCTGCCACTTCTCAGCCCAGTTTTGCATCCTGTCAATGTCCCACTGTAACCTCTATCATCCTTTTAAAACGATCCACAGCACCCACAACATTTGTGGCATTAGCAAAATTAATAAACCATCCCTCCACTTCCTCATTCAGGTCAATTATAAAAATCACAAAGAGTAGGGGTCCCAGAACCGATCCCTGAGGCACCCCACTGGTCACCGACCTCCATGCAGAATATGACCCGTCTACAACCACTCTTTGCATTCTGTGGCAAGCCAGTTCTGGATCCACAAAGCAACGTCCTCTTGGATCCCATGTCTCCTTGCTCTCTGAACCAGCCTTGCATGGGGTACCTTGTTAAAGATCATCTGAAAATCCAAGCAAACAACATCCACTGCCTCTGCTTTATCTATCTTGCCTGTTATTTCCTCAAAATATTCCAAGAGATTTGTCAGACACTATTTCCTGTAAAGGAATCCTGCTGACTTTGTCCAACTTCATCATCCTCCCCAATTACAGTACCCAAAACACTCACCCTTAATACACCCGGACATATTCCTGACCACTGAGCTCAGACTAACTGTCCTGTCATCTCACTGGACAACATTTTTTTAAAGTGTTGCTTCCTCAGAATTGTTTTGTTTATGATAGACTGCTTGACGATTAACACAAATATAATTTCAGACTACTTGTATCAGGTAGGAATTTGGAAAAACGACAAATTAACTTTTACTGAATATATTATATTTAATTGCATAATGGTGCTGATGCTTTGCAATAGTGCAACTAAGTTAAAAATATTTTGTTAATGGTTTTCATTTGTACTCAGTATCCGAGGCTTTTCGCTTAAGTGACCAACAATAATTCGCAGCGTTGCTGGATTCAGTGGAAACTGCGTGAATAGATGAAGAGTCGGTCATCTTTGGTCCAAATTCCGTTTGGACCGTCGGGGTCACCAATGTAGCGATGTACTACATACAGAGCGAGAGACACCGACACGCATTCAGTAAGTCATTTTGAGACTAGTTTATTCAAACCTCGCGGCGCTGGCATTTAATCCTTAGCGCCCGCCCTCTCCGGGCGGAAATGACGTCAGAGCTGCATTACTAAAGTCTCTCCAGAATGATATCACAAAAAGCACACGACAAAACAGACTACACCAGAAAATCTACATAATATTTGGTAATCCCCAATTCCAGAGTCCAGAGAGGCGGCTGCGTATTAATATCGCACTACCTTCTTAGCGCGTTTCCCGGAAAGGAGAACCAAACCCACCAGACAAAACAAGACGACCCAGACACACCAAGAGACCAACTCTACCACCCAACAAACCAAAAACTAAAGCTACAAGACCTACACAAAACCACATAGTTACACATAGTTATATCTAATGTATAGTTACAACAGTGCAGACAACATCAAATTGATTAAAAAAAAACAGACCATGGGTACAGTAAAAATAGTCCAAAGATGTTAACAGACTATAAGTTGAAAAGAAACCACCACACAGTTTCCGCAAGTCCTCAGGGTCCCGATAGACTCGTCATCCTACGCAGTCGGCAGAAGGCATTCCCGTGAACTGGAAGGCCCGGCATTCCCGTGAACGTTCTCCGGACCCGCTCCAATACGAGCACATCTGTTTTCGCAGGTTGTAAACAGTTCACAATTCACCAACAGCGATCTGACCAATGCGTTTTAAAGCTACAGTGTCACGCCCTTGTTATTATATGCTAACATTACAGTTGTCATCCTTCATCGATTCAATCTGCAAGCAAACCTTTAAGGACTCCTGCTCAAGGATTCCCAAGTATTTATGCACTTCTGATTTTTGAAATTTCTCCCATTTATTTATTTTTTCTCTACGTCCTTATTCCTTCCACAATTGTACATGACCGTACATTTGCATACACTGTACAATTCCGTACATTTCATCCACGACTTCGTTGTCCGTTCTCCAAACCTATCGAAGACCTTTTACAGACTGCAGCTTTGCTCCAAACTATCTGTCTCTTATCTGTATCAACTGCAACGTTCTGTGGATGCTGGGAATCCAAGCAACACATACACAAAATGCTGGAGGACCCTAGGAGGCCAGGCAGCATATATGGGAAATAGTAAACAGTCGACGTTTCGGGCCGACACCCTTCATCAGGACTGGGGGGAAAACATGAGACGTCAGAGGAAGAACTGCGGGGGTGAAAAGGGTAGAGTAAGTGGTCGGTGATAGGTGAAACTGCGAGAGGGGGAGTAGTGAAGGTGGAAAAAAAAACTTCTTAGGATTTTATTTCCTTAACGATCCTCGAAAAATCATTGCTAATGCCTCCACATCTCTTCAGCCACCTCCTTCAGATCTCTGGGGTGTATACCATATGGTATAGGTGACCTGTTTACCTTCAGACCATCTCTGTTTCCAAGAACCTTCTCCCGAGTAACGTAACTTTACACATTCTGACCACTGACATCTGGTCCTTCCGTATTCCTGCCGGTGTCTTCGAGAGGAGTGATGTACAAGACTTATTCAGTTCATCTGGCATGACCTTGCACTCCGAGCCCATTACTACCTCTCCATCATAATTTTTCAGTGGTTCGACATCCGCTTCCGCCTTTCTTTTACACTATAATTACCTGAAGAAACATTTGGTATCCTCTTTAATATTACCGGCTAGCTCACTGAAGTGTTCCATCTTTTCCTTCTTAATTATTTTAGTTGCATTCTGTTGGTTTTTAAAATCTTCTCAATCCTTCAACATATTAGTGATTTTTGCTCTATGCCCTCTGTTTGGTTTTTCTTAATAGCCACGGTTTTGTCAACTTAGCTTTAGAATACTACTTCCTCTTTGTGATGCATAGAGATTTGAGGGGCGAGGAACATCTCAGACAGAACTGCAGTCAGCTCGACTTCTTCAGACTGCAGGATATTCAAGCGGAACCTTTCACCCACAGAGTGGTGACTGTTTGGACCTCATTCACAGGGACAGTGAGAGGTGAACAACAGGGGAGGATTTGAAAGATCTGCTGTGGAACAGAATCACTGGCAAGGTCCAGCCGGCCTGAGTTGACTCTCTGCTGTACACTAGGTGTGTTATAAATTCACTAAGTACCGGAGACAGTGTTTAATATAGAGTTGATTTATTTGTCACAGGTCTAGTCCCATTAAAGGTGACTATGCAGCAGAAGAAACGCCTCCCATGCCTGGTGAGCAGCAGCAATAATTGCAGAGTTCAGCACCGACACTCACTCTCGAATTTGCATTCAGCAACGCTGATGAATAAATATTCAGCATGCAGCTGATTGAAACGTTCTCCCAGTGTGAACCGGTAGTGTGTGGTAAGTGTAACACGCAGTAAGGTTTCACTTCTAAAGTAACGGCCTCTCTGTAATGTTTCGCTGCTGAGGTAATGGTTTCTCTGTAGCAGCAATGTTTAGGGTAAGACTAGAGGAAATAGGGTTTTCGAGTGTGGGACTATGCAATGACAGAAATATTCTTTCTTGTGAGCCTGGAAGAGAGATTTTCACGGTTTTTTGCTGGCGAGAGATGAGAAGACGTGAATGGAGAGAGCGGGCCCTTTTTCCTTTTTTTTCAGTTTCTTTACTAACCCTATAGTCAAAATAAGTATTATAGAGCTCAATCGTTTAATTGCATATTGTGCATCGTTTGTTACTTCGGGGTACTGATCTGCAACATGGGACACATCACACAGCATTCACCCAAATGAGAGTTCCTAAGTTTGCTCGGGCTGGGGTGGGGGAGGGGGCTATCACCCCGTATATTAAACTGCCAGCTGAAGCGATCGTTACGTAAGGTTAGATGAATGAGTGAATAGCTTCCCTCATTCACAGCTGATAAACAACCTCTCCACAGTGTGTACTGAATGATGCACTTTTGGTTGATTTGGCTGTGAAAATCTCCTGATAAAGTCTGCACAGGTGATTAGTCTCTACCCAGTGTGAACTCGCTGGTGTCTCTGTAGTTGAAATGACCAAGTGAATCCCTTCCCACACATTGAAGCCAGAATCATTCTTCTCCGTCGAGTCTACGCCGTAGGCTCTACTTGGCCGCGTACCCGACGCTGCACCCTCGGCTGTACTGTATGCCGTAGCCTAATGCGCACATTCCTAAAAATGCAACTACGCATCACAGCGACGCAGACGACAAGAACTGTGATTGGTCCACTTAGTAGCAGCCAGTTTCCTTTTCTTTTTCAATCTTTTTATTAAGTTTCAAATTTAATAAGCATAGCAATTATATAACGATACAAAGAGATCGGGATTACATTAATAACGGTTGACACGTAAAAGCACAGATTTCAAATGACAAATTTAGTTTAACCTCCTAATCGCATAGCAACTAACCATGAAAGAGATATTATATAAGGAGAAAAAAATCGTAAACTAGAAAAAACACTAAACTTAAAAAAAAAGACAGAATTGGGCTGTCATATTACAACGGCTGAAATTATTTGGCGTTAACTCCGCTCGTCTATACAAGAACAAAAACTTATTACACAAGATTCGGGAAGGGTCAACTTACATCATATGAAAATATTGAACAAATGGCCTCAAAGTCTCTTCAGATTCAACCGAAGGATCCACAGTACCACTCCTAATTTTTTCCAAGTTTAGACATGTTATGGTTTGGGAAAACCATTCAAATGTAGTAGGGAGATTGGAATCTTTCCATTTAAGTAAAGTAGATCTGCTGGCCGTTAATGTAACAAATGCAATTAGACGACAAGCTGACGAGGATAAATGACTAGAGTCCATCACCGGTCGTCCAAAAATTGCGGTAGTAGGATGTGGTTGTAAATCAATACGCAGAACTACTGAGATAATATCTCAAAATATCCTTCCAATATTTTTTTAGAAGAGGACAAGACCAGAACATATGTGTCAAGGAATCTACCTCGGAATTACATCCATCATAAACAGGATTTAATGGCAGTAAAAATGTGCTAACTTATCCTTGGACATATGAGCCGATGAACGACCTTAAATTGCATGAAGGCATGTCTGACACACACTGAAGAGGTATTTTCTAGTTCAAGAATTTTCTCTCATTTCTGTATAGGTAAAGGTATCCGAAGTTCTCTTTTCCACTCATTCTTAATTTTATCAGAAGTATCCAAGTGTATTTTCATAATTAAATCATAAATAAATGATAATAAGCTCTTCTGATGTGGATTTGAACTTTTTTTCCCCGTAATTTCAATTTGATGTGATATCGGAACAGAAGGTAAAATAACATTCAAAAAGTTTCTAATCTGTAAATATCTGAAAAAGTGTGATCTAGGCGAATTATATATTTTAGAAAACTGTTCAAAAGAAATAAAACAATCATCCATAAATAAGTCACGAAAACATAATTTCCCCTTTGTTTTCCATAAAAGAAAAGCTTGATCAATTTAAATGTTTGAAAAAAAAATAGATATAATAGAACTCGACAGTATATATTTATTTGGTCCAAAAAATTACCAAAAATGAAACCATATTCCTATTGTATGCTTAATTATTGTAATTTCCATTTGCTTATTAAATTTGGTAAGTGCAAAGGGAACCACAGCCCCTAAAATAGAAGCCAATGAAAACTCCTGTCGAGACTCACGCTCAAGGTTCATCCAACTCTTGTGTCCAAAACATTAAATATCGAATATTAATTGCCCAATAATAAAATCTAGGATCCGGCAAAACCAAGCCGCCTTCCTTTTTTTGATTTCTGTAAATATGTCTAATTTAACCCGGGATTTCTATTCTGCCATCCATATGCAGAAATTTTAGAATCAATAATATAAAAAATGTTAGAGATAAAAATTGATACCACCTGAAATAGGTACTGAAATTTAGGTAAAATAATCACCTTAATAGCATTAATGGAACCAATCAAGGATAAGGACAATGGGGACCATTTAGTAAACAATTGTTTAGCCTGATCAATTAAGGGTTAACATTAACTTTAAATAAATCGTTGTGTTTCTTAGTAATTTTAACACCCAAATAAATAAAATAATCAGCAAGCAATCTAAATGGTAACTGTCTGTAAATTGAGACTTGCATATTTAATGGGGAAAGCACACTTTTATTAAGATTCAGTTTATAAGCAGAAGAACTACTAAACTGAGCAAGTTGTGTTATTACTGCAGGAATGGATTTCTCTGGATTAGAAATATATAGCGACAGGTCATCTGCATATAGTGATACTTTACGCGTCCCATTTCCATGAGTAACACCAAATATATTGGGTGAATCACGAATAGCAATTGCCAAGGGCTCCAGGCCAATATCTGACAGTAAGGGGCTCAAAGGACAGCCTTGTCTAGTACCTTGGAGAAGCCTAAAGAAAGGGGATCTCTGATTATTAGTGAAACAGAAGCCAAAGGTATATGTTATATCAATTGTATCCAAGATATAAATTTTGGGCTGAAAGTAAATTTCTCAAGTATTTTAAACAAATATTCCCATTCAAATGTATCAAACGCCTTCTCAGCATCGACCGAGATAACACATTCTGGTGTCTTAGATAAAGTAGTGTAGACAATGTTCATTAACCTCCAAACATTAAAATGTGTATAATGATTTTAATAAATCCTGTCTGATGCTTGGATACAATTTGTGGCAATATCTTCACCAATCTAATTGCTAATATTTGAGAAAGGATTTTAGATTCAACATTCACAAAGATATAGGTCTGTCTGATGCACATTCAGTGAGATCATTATCATTTTTGGGAATTAAATAAATAGATTTTTCATAAAATGTTTGTGGAAATTTATGTACAAATAAAGCACTTTAAAAATTCAGCTGTATACTCATCCGGACCAGGTGCTTTACCAGAATTCATTGAATAAATTGCTTTCTTTATTTCCTCTTCAGTAACGGGTGTGTCTAATACTAAATGTTCATCAACTGATAATTTCAGAATATTTAATTTCCATAAAAATTCTTGCAATATGGTAGAATCATCAGGAAATTCTGATTGGTATAAATTGGTATAAAATTCTTGAAAAAAATTGTTAATTTCATCATGGTCAATCGTCAAAGTACTATCCTGTTGAAGAACCCTATTCATCTGAAGTTTTGCCAAAGCAGCTTTTAATTGGTTAGCCAATAATTTACCCAATTTATCACCAAATATATAAAGTATCTGATTTTCAATCGGCGATGTTAATAACAAATGATGTTGCATCTGAAGTTCAACTCTCTCTTTATAAAGATTCAATTCGGGAGCAATGGAATATTTTCTATCAATTTCTTTAATCTTATCAACCAACGTACTTATTTCATTATTAATTTGAAATTATTTTTTTCAATCCAGCAGAGTGTGAAATAATTTACCCTCGGATATATGTTTTAAAGGCATCGCATGATATCCCATTGAAAATTTCTTCCGTTGAGTTAGTTGAAAAGAAAAAGGCAATTTGTCCTTTAATGAAATTAATAAAATTTAAGCCCTGAAGTAAAATAGAGTTGAAACGCCATTGTTTAGTACCAAAGGTTACATCAGTTAACTGATCATTTCAAAGGTGCGTGATCTGAAATGGCAATTGTATCATATTCACAGGCAGTGACAAATGAAACTAACCGAGAATCAATAAAGGTGTAAAGGAATCTAGAGTAATTATGATATACATGAGAAAAAAGAGAGCTCTTTTTCATTAGGATGTAAAAACCTCCTAATTTCTAAAATTCCAGAGTCAACTAAGAAGGAATTAATAAAAATATCAGATTTGTTTGTAAGTACCTGATTAGGCACAGACTTATCCATCATACGTTTCAGACAACAATTAAAAGATCCACCCATTATTACCATATATTCATATAAATTGGGAAGAATTGCAAAAAAGTGCTTAAAGAATTCAGGATAGTCAGTATTTTGTGCATAAATATTAACCAAAACTAATTTATTGTCATAAAATTAACCGATGTTTAATAGAAGTCTATCATATTGGTCTGAAATTGTATCATAGTGAACAAATCAAATCTAGGAGTCTATAAAAAAAAGAAACACCTTTCACCTTAGTCGATGAGTTAGAGTGAAACTTTCCGAAACCTAAAGAAGCGCTGATTATCCTCCTTACTCACATGAGTCTCCTGCGCAAAAGTAATCTGAGTATTCAGTCTATGAAAAACTAAAAATCTTCTTCCATTTAATTGGATGATTCAAACCGATCCATGAAACAAAATTAATAATGACAAAATTAATTAAGAATATCCATTTTCCTTAAATAAACAATGTAGTATGTAAAGGGTTAACCATATTGCATAGGAAACTCACGAATTAGGAAGAGGGAAAATAGTTTAAAGAGGAAACGGAAGTTACGACAATACAGACATTTTTGTAGTTTCAGTTCAGCCCAAAAGAAAAAAAATACTAGTCTAAAAATAGCCCTACCCCCCCCCCAACCCACAAAGACCAAAAACCTGGCCAATAGACAGCCAGACAACTATCTAAGAACCTCCCTACCCCCGTCTCCCTTGAGGGCAAATCTCCAAATTAAAAAAAATAAAAAAACAAACCACCCATTGTCAAAACATTACGAGAGGAATGTCAAGCAGATGTTAGAGAAAAACAGCCAATTGCAGACCATTTTAAAAGAAAAGGTCTTAAAAAATGACACAAAATCAATCTTAATAATATTTCAAGAAAAACAAAATAATCAGCAAGTCAAAGTCTTAATGATTTTCAAAAGCAAACAATTAAAAATAAAAAAAGTAAAACAATGAAGGAAAAATAAAGGAACTTTAACATGGAAACATAATAAACATCCGAACGTCAAAACACAGTGCGACTGTAATCAACCCAAGGGCAAAGTTCTAAAGTGTCCAAATCTATAAGCTGGTTATCAACTAATAAACCAGATACACAGACATAAAGGAACGGTAAATTTCATAGTCATCCATGCTCAAATATTGATCTTCAAAACATTAGACATTTGCGTTCAAGCTTAGATCTTCAAGACATTGTTTTGCTTCATTCACGGATTTAAAGCATTTGAATGATTTGTCAGGCAGAACAACCCTTAGGTGAAAGGGATATAACAAAGCCGGAGGAAGATTCCTCTGATATAATTCTGACATCACCATTTTAAAATGCGATCTTTCTTGCATAACCTGAGGACAACAATCTTCAACAAAATGAAACTTAAGATGCTCATGCTCAGTAACTCCTTTCTGACGAGCAATCCGAATGAAGAGCTCCTTAGTATTCACATTGTGACATCGAAGAATTACATGACGCGGTTTTAACCCTTTCGATCGTTTTGGTTTCAGCGCCCGTTGTGCACGGTCGAGCGCATGAAGAGAAGAAAAACCTCCGAGCCAAAGACCTCCATTGAGAATTGAGAAAAAAACTGAGTAAGATCCCAGCTCTCAATGTCCTCACTGTGTCTATTATTCGCAAATTCAGTCTGTGGCTTCGACTCTCCAAATCAATAATCTTGACTTTATTCTGCTCCAATGTATGAGTGATCGAAGTTTGTTTCTTTTCCAAAGAATTCAATTTGTGATCTCTCTGTTTTCCAGCTTATAAGGCACTGAAATTTGTCACTGCTGTTTTTCATTCTTCTTTTCAAGTGTTGCCAATCCACCTTAGCTCTCCTTGAACCATACTTCCAAGGTACTAAACCTTTTATCAAGTTTTTCATCCAAAAGATTCGAGATAGCCTGTAAAGTAAGTTGACACTCCTTAGGCTGTTCAAAGACATCTTCTTTCTTCCCATTTCCATTGCCAGTTTCCTCGCCTTCAGCTAATACCTTTCTTCCTCTATAAGCCATTTCAGTCGATTAAAATTCAAATTCAAACATATAAAATTGTTATAAACACTTTGGTAAGGATATTAAAGGGGTGGTAAGTAAATATAAAATCAGTGGAGCAAGGCCCGAAAGCTACCCACTCCATGTAGCGCCTCCAAGAAAGTCTTTTACCTGATGAGGCCTAACGTGCACATTCCCAAAAATGTAGCTATGCGTCGTGGTGACACAGACCGCAAGAACTGTGAATGGTTCACTTGGCAGCAGCCAGTTTCCTCCTATGAATTTCCAGTTGCTTCGAAGTTGGGAAGTGGACCAAGTCGAGGAAAGGTTAAGTGATGTAGTCAGAAAATATGTACATTTGCATGACTCTTCAACGGCAGAGAATAAACACTTGAAAATGGCATCAAATTCGTGCAAAGAAATTTCCACAAACATCGGTTTGGACATTGTGGACTGCACAAAGTAATGGGAAAACTTCTCTTTCCTGCGCTGCAGTAATTTCAATAAAAGTAACTCTTGTTCAACATCGATTAGTTCCAACTCCAACAAGATGTAGTCAGCAGTCGCCATCGTTCCCAACTCAGCACGAGTCACTGCAACATAGTACCACAGAACCCCAATGCCAACTAGCGTTTTGGCAGAGTGACACAGGCACAAGAACACACAAGTAGCGTCTATGCAGAGGTAAAATTCAGGCTTCAGACGGTGAATGGCTTCTCCCCAGTGTGAACTCGCAGGTGTACCTTCAGATTAGATGACTGACTGAATCTCTTCCCGCAGACTGAGCAGGTGAATGGCTTCTCCCCAGTGTGAACTGACTGGTGTGCTTGTAGTTGGGATGACCCAGTGAATCCCTTCCCACAGTCTGAGCAGGTGAATGGCCTCTCTCTGGTGTGAACTAGCTGATGTGCCTTTAGATGACATGACTGAGTGAATCCCTTCCCACATTCTGAGCAGATGAATGGCCGTTCCCCAGTGTGAACTCTTCGATGTACCTTCAGTTGAGATGATGTGATGAATCCCTTCCCACAGTCTAAGCAGGTGAATGGCCTCTCTCCAGTGTGAACTCTCTCATGTAGCTTCAGTTTAGATGAGCAAGTGAATCCCTTCCCACAGTCCGAACAGGTGAACGGCCGCTCCCCGGTGTGAACTCGCTGGTGAGCCATTAGGTTGTATGACTGAATGAATCCCTTCCCACAGTCTGAGCAGGTGAATGACCTCTCCCCACTATGAACTGACTGGTGTCTCAGTAGCTGAGTTGACAAAATGAATCCCTCCCCACAGTACAAATAGGTAAACAGCCTCTCCCCAGTGTGAACTGACCTGTGTGCTCGTAGGTGGGCAGACTGAGTGAATCCCTTCCCACACTCTAAGCAGGTGAATGGCCGCTCCCCAGTGTGAACTCGCTGATGTACTTTCAGCTTAAATGACTGAGTGAATCCCTTCCCACAGTCTGAGCAGGTGAATGGCCTCTCTCCAGTGTGAACTCGCTGATGCACCTTCAGTTCAGATGAGCAAGTGAATCCCTTCCCACAGTCCGAGCAGGTGAATGGCCGCTGCCCGTTGTGAACTCGTTGGTGTACCATTAGGGTGGATGACCGAGTGAATCCCTTCCCACAGTCTGAGCAGGTGAATGGCCTCTCTCCAGTGTGAATTCTCTCATGTACCTTCAGTTCAGATGAGCAAGTGAATCCCTTCCCACAGTCCGAGCAGGTGAACGGGCTCTCTCCAGTGTGAACTCTCTGATGTACCTTCAGTTGGTATGACCAAGTGAATCCCTTCCCACAGTCCGAGCAGGTGAACCGCCACTGCCCGGTGTGAACTTGTTGGTGAGCCATTAGGGTGGATGACCAAGTGAATCCCTTCCGACAGTCTGAGCAGGTGAACGGCCGCTCCCCGGAGTGAATTTGCTAGTGAACCATTAGGTCAGATGACCGAGTGAGTCCTTCCACAAATTCAGCAAAGGACCAGCCTCTGCCCAGTGTGATCTGACTGGTGTGTCCACAGGTGGGATGACCGACTGAATCCCTTCTCACACACAGAATAGGTGAATGGCCTTGTCCCAGTGTCAACTTGGTGATGTCCCTTCAGATAAAATGACCAACTGTATCCATTCCCACTGTCTGAGCAGATGAGCAGATTTTAACAGGGTTCCTCACCTGTTTAAAATGACCGGTGTGCCAGTCGTTCAGATGACCGAGTGAATCCCTCCCCACAGTCTGAGCAGGAAGGATGATCGACTGAATCCCTTGCTCCACTTCTTATGTATCTGGACAGAGACAGCAAAACTGGTGTTTTGTGTTCGAGATTCCCGTAGACAAATTCCTTGCCATTTTTAACCTGTAAAAAGATTTACAAAATCCATCAGTGTTTAAGACAACATTTCAGATGAGATCACTTGAGTTGCCAAGGTGTGATCTGACATCACACTGCTACAGTGAGGTTTAACCTAAACAGGAGAGAGAAATCATTTTCTGACTGGGCAGAGTGCTGGTATCTGGAATGACCATCAAACTCTCTGTTGTTCTTCCTGTCTCTGTAAGAATGGGGCATTTCTGCCATCTCCAATCTGCGACCTGGCTGTTTGACTCTCCATTGGTATTATTCCCTGTTCCCTCTGAGCTGCATGGGTGCTGGCCCCACAGTAACTAAAACAATCTCACGCAAATATCTGGCAGTGCATTCCATGCACCTACAACTCTGTGTAAAAAACTTACCCCTGACATCCCCTCGGGATCTATTTCCAAGCACCTTAAAACTCAGCTCCCTCGTGTTAGACATTTCAGCCCTGGGAAAACAAACCTCTGGCTGTGCACACGATCAATGCCCCTCATCATCCTATACACCTAGAAAAGGCTCTAAACACAAACAAGGAAATTACACATTGCTTTGAGGATTTGTTAGAAGTATAGAATATCAAGAGAGTATAGATAGGGTAAATGCCAGCAGCTTTTTCCACTGAGGTTGGGTGGGATGACAACCAGAGGTCATGGGTCAGTGGGGAGGGTGAAAATTTAATGGAATCATTTGGAAAAGCTGTTTACTGAAATGATCGTGAGAGTGTGGAATGAGATGCCAGCACAAGTGGTGAATATGAGCACAGTTTCACCATTTAAAAGAAGTTTGGATGGGAGCCTGGATAGTAGGGGTATGGAGGTGTGTAAAAAGAGCCCAAAGAATATCGGGGACCAAATTCACCACAACCACAAACTGTTCCTGCTGCTGCTACCATCCAGGAAATGGTAAACCAGCAAAAGGAACAACAAGCTCTGGGACATCATCTTCCACCATGCCATCAGACAGATTAATTGATTTCTATGTTTTCTTGACTGTCCTATATATAAACTAATTATTATAAATCAATTTAAATTACACATTGCATATTTAGATGGTAACATAACGTAAATATTTCTACACATCTATATGAAGGATGCACATAATAAAGTCAATTCAATTCACCATCTCCACTATCTGTTCTGTCATTTTAGCTCCCATTCCCCCTACAACTTACTTTAACCATATCAGCACCCCCCACTACCTCTAGTAAGCCTTACCACTAAGATATTAGTCGCCACTTGTTCTGCTCCCCTAACTAACAAATCCACTTATCAGCCCTTTGACTTTCCTCCCCCCAGCAGTTTCTAAAGTGTTCCACCCGTTGTTGTAGGGCATGGTCACTAGAGTACTCTCGATGGCTATTTAACCTCATTCCCCTTCTTGACACTCAACCAGTTTCCTATGTCCTGCACCTTGGGTGTAACTCACCTCTCTTCATGTCATAACTATCACCCCCTCCAACTGCTGGATGATCTGGAATTCACCCATTTCAAGATCCAACACCTTAAAGAGCAGGGTTACAAGCTACAGCTGGATGCACATCTAGTAGGTGAGGGCATCAGGGACACTGGAGGTCTCCCCTCCTTCCCTCCAATATCCCCTATAATTTGTAATAACCAGTGTGCAGTTAAATCTTGTACTGTGCACTTTTTACCCAGTGACAAGATGTGCACAGTGAATTTTATACAGAGAGGTATTCATTTTCACGGCTAGCAAATCACTGTCAATAGGAACTCTGATCTCCTCTGGGTTTGATCCAGTTCATCTGCACTCTCACACAACCTATGTAGCAGGCCTGTAATGGATAATGAAGGATTTTCCAAAGCTTTTGCATATTGTCCATATGTGGTTTGCTTGCTAAATTACACTTTAAAAAGTCAGATTTCCAAATATCACTCCACTTCTTCCCACTTGTAAATTCTCCAGCAACTTTAGCACCACCACATGCACACAGGTATCCCCAGTTTCTGTATTCTACATAAATATTTCCCCTGAACCCTCCCCCAGGTGACTGACGGTGGTGAACTCAGTGATGGCAATGCCAATGTAAATGAAGGGAAGGGCAGTAGTCTGTCTCACTGGAGTCTGGCACATTTGTGATCTGAAAGTTACTTGTTGCCCAGGCCAAAAGTGTTTGATATCATTATGTACCCAGAGAGAATGGGACAAAACATGCTCTCACCGGTAGAAAAGTCCAGAACAAGAGGAGGTAGAGAAAGCAACACACACAAAATGCTGGAGGAACTCAGCAGGCCAGGCAGCATCTATGGAAAAGAGTACTAATGCTGAATTCCGCCGACATTGCGTGTGTGTTGCTTGGATTTCCAGCATCTGCAGTATTTCCTCTTGTGATTGGAGGCAGAACAAAGGTGATTTTTTCAACTGCGGATGTAAAAGATTTTGTTCCCTTTCTCCGAGTTCCTAATCCTTGCATTTAGATGGCTGGAGCTGAGCTCTGTCTGAGAGATCCATCGGTTCCCATTCCCTCATCAGCCGGAAGCTCCCCGGGACCCGTGTACGGATCGTGGGGCTGAGAGAGATGGAAGAGGGCAGGACTGTCCCAGGATTGCGGGTCATGGTGTTGGGATTTCTCAGGAATTACCCGAAATCGGTGTTTAAGACAAAAAGTCAGAGGATCGCTCTGACCTGCTCTGATATTTCCAAGGCCTTCTGTGTACTGCGTGCATGCGTGAAACTTGGAGACGTCACAGCGCTGACGCCTGCGCATTTCATCAGTGTTTCAACGCTGGTCAATTTTTTTTCGCGCAGGCTCTTATGGGTAGTGAGGGTGCCATTAAAAATTTCTGCAAGCAGCGGTTCAATGTCCACACCTCATTTTTTTTTCTTGTATGTATACAAAAATCTGCAGCTATTTTAACGCAGAAAGTGGTTTCCAGAAACAATATACTCAATATCAACGTGTATCCCATAACAGCGACGGTGGTAGATTCGGATATAATAGGGGCTTTTAAGAGACTCTTAGATAGGTACATGGAGCTTAGGAAAATAGCTGGCTATGCGGTAGGGTAATTCTAAGCAGTTTCTACAGTAAGATACATGGCTGGCACAACAGCGTCTGTAAAGTGTTGTGGATTTATATATTTCCATGAAATTCAAGAGAAATCTCCTATCCCACAGAGTGGTGATTAGTTACAACCTGTAATCTCCGGGAAAGCGAGAGGGGAACGGCAGGGGTAGATGTACTGAAATGGAACAGAAAAATGGGCAGCGACCAGATCGGCCGAGTTGCCTCTCTAGTACCTGAGACACGGGATCTGATACAGAACTGATTTATCTTTCACAGCTCCACAATATTAAACATCAGTCTAGTTTAAGGCTAACATCAGCAGGACAGACTCCTCCAATGCTCAGTTACCAGGATTCAGTCCTGGGTGCGATGATCAACCGCAAGAACTGCAGAATATGACAGTATCAGTCCCTCATGAACCCGCAGATGCCTTCAGTCACCGTGATGTTGAAACATTTAACATAGAGCTGATTTGAACTTCCTCCCTGATGTGAAGTTGCTGGTGTTGCAGCATCTGGGATGATTGAGTAAAACTCTTTGCTCACTCCGGACAGAAATGTGGCCTCTATTTAGTGTGAACTCACCGGAGCATCACAAGGTGGGTTAACTGAATGAGTCTCTTCGCACACACGGAGCAGGTGAACGGCCGCTTCCCAGAGCGAAGCTGTTGGTGTATCTGCGATGCCCGACTGAATCCCTTCCAAAATGAGAGCCAGTGAATGACGTCACACTGCTATTAACGTCATGGCGATGTATCCAATCAGATCACGGACATGGGCACGTGTTCGGGCTCTCCTTGTCGCGAGTGGGGCGCTGTCTTCTCCCGCATCTCCGCCTCCACATTCAAGAATCGGCGGCATTCAAGCGCTGGTGAACTGACAGATACAGCGGAACTAACGAGCTGTTGTGTTTGTGATTCCAATACACAAATCCTTTGACTTTCCTACACTGCTAAAAGTTTACAAAGCATATCAGTGAGCGAAGGACAAAATTTCAACTCAGATAATTTTAGTCTCCATGGTGCCTTCTTATATAAAAAAAAGCACTGTCACAACTCTAAACAATTTGGACGAACAAGATTTCACCTTCTAACTGGCCACAGTTCCGGCATCAGGCAGAACATCAAACTCTCTGCTTCCCTCTCTGTATCAAAATGGATCATTCCTCCCCTTCATCAGTCTGTGACTGGGCTCAGTTTGTCTGTCTCCTTCGCGTTCTGAGCATGCGCCACACACCCACTGAGATCACATTTTATTTACACGGCTGTGACCAGAGACTTTCTGATTATTATGTCCCTCCCGGCATTTGACGGTGGTAAACTCAGAGTCAGCAAGGGTATTGAACCTCAGGAGTAGGTGATTAGGCTGTTTCGCTGGAGATCGATAAACTGCCGGTAGTGTGTGGCTGGATGAGTGGGTCGTTTTCAGACTGGAAGGAGGTAGCGTTTGGAGTACCCCAGAGATCAGTCCCCGGCCACAGTTGTTCACAGTTTAATGTCCTGGCGGAGGCAGCGAGATGTGAGATGTCCCAGTCTGCTGGTGACGCAGAAAGAGTGGAGTTGGTGGAGGGGAGGCTATTCACATGCAAATTCGTAGATTTGCAGTCAGTACATAGTGCACTGTGGGGCTGCAGTGGTGGGTTCCATTGTTGGAATCACTGTATATCATTGTGGGCAATGAGGATTTTTTGAATAAAGCGGCATTCTCCAATTTGGAATCTCAAGTCAAGGAGCAGGCCTATCAATTCTATATCTAATTTGTATTTATGGCATTGTGATAACCAAATACTATAGCCCTCCACGACCTCTCTATCCAGTCCTTTCAATATTCGACTTCATTCGTAAATTTGGCCACAGTACCATCAATACTGTCATTCGATGCATTGACATAGAGCATAAAAAGAAACTTTGCCAACACAGCCCCTGTGGACCTCTGGGGTAGTAATCTCGGGATTGCTGTCTGCGCCACGTGCTATTGATGAAAGAATAGCATGATCAGGCGTATTCATATGTGGGTGAGAGACTTGAGTAGGGGGTAGGGCTTCAGGTTTGGGGAATGGGAAAAGAAGTGGCAAATGAAATACAAAGTTGTAAAGTGTATGGTCTTACACTTTGGGGGAAGAAAGAAGAGGGCAGACTATTGTTTAGATGGAGAGATAATTCAAAATGCAGAGATGCAATTGGACTTGGGAGTCCTTGTGCGGGATACCCTAAAGGTTAACTTCCAGGATGGGTCTGTGGTGAAGAAGGCAAATGCAATGTTGGCTTTAATTTCTAGAGGTATAGAATAAAAAGAGCAGGGATGCCATGGTGACGCTCGATATGGCACTCCTGAGGTCACATAGACTATTGTGTTCAGTTTTGTGATAATTATTTTAGAAATGATATACTGACGTTGGAGAGGGTTCAGAGAAGATTCACGAGAATGATTCCAGGAATGAAAGGGTTACCATAAGAGGAACGTCTGGCCGCTCTTGGGCTGTATTCCCTGGAGTTCAGGAGAATAATGGGGATCTCATAGAAACATTCTGAATGTTAAAAGGCCTGAACAGATTAGATATGTTAAAGTTAATTTCCCATGATAGGGGATACTAGGACAAGAGGGCATGACTTCAGAATTGAAGGACGTCCATTTCGAACAGAGATGGGAGAAATTACTTTAGTCAGTGGGTGGTAAATCGGTGGAACTTGTTGCTATGAGCGGCTGTGGAGGCCAAGTCACTGGGTGCATTTAAGGCAGGGATAGGTAGGTTCTTGATTAGCCAGCGCATCAAAGGGTATGGGGTGAAGGCAGGGAAGTGGGGATGACTGGAAGAATTGGATCAGCCCATGACTGAATGGCGGAGCAGACTCGATGGGCCGAATGGTCTACTTCTGCATCAATATTTTATGGTCTTATGGTCTATTCCACTGTTTCGACCTGCCAAAGTGCAGCCAATATTTCTGGGTATATGACCCATTCATATGAGAATTTAGCCTTTTCTATTTCTCTCAGCTTCTCATAAATGTGTAAAGTTTAGTTAAGCTTCACTCCACAATTTCCAAAGCAACAACCAGGTCAGTCAAATTGTTTCACACAATTAAAATAGTTCATTACACTTTTAAAAAATATATATTTTTGCACTATTTATATAATTTAACTATTTAATATGTATACTCTTATTTTAAACCACAATTGTTAAAATCTATGGTTATGAATTAGGTTCTACTGCTGCCGCAGGGACAATGAATTTCATGACATATGCCGGTGCTGTTAAACCTGATTCTGATATGGGAGACCCACCACCGGTCACCTGATCCCAGTTACCGCAGATCGTAATGTGAGATT